>NC_045551.1:2243693-2543693 GCF_009769535.1 Thamnophis elegans
AATGTGCTGACTCTGTAAACCGCTTAGAGAGGGCTGAAAGCCCTATGAAGTGGTATATAAGTCTAACTGCTATTGTTATTGCTAAATGGTTATGAGAACGGAGCCCATTTGCAGGATGGAGCAGGCAGCCTTGGTAGTCAACAGCTGAACAACACAAAGGAAATGGAACTGCATGTAGTGGGGCTGGGAAAGAGCCTGGGTCTCTGGGTATGGTGAGAGGCGTGGACTTTATCCCCATCCCACCTTGTTAGCAGGTCAGGCTTTCTTCCCGATGTTCCACTTAACAGTTCACTTAAGTATCCAGGTGAGCTGGGATTGCAGACATTGAAAGTAGTAATCATGTGGTATCTCACTTAAGGACAGCTTCACTCAAGGATGACGATTCTGGGCCTAATTGTAAGTGGAGCATTACCTGTATAAGGAACTTTGCTCTTCTAAGATTCCAAGCTCTTTCAAAAGGATGAAAACCCAACTGCATAGAGTAAATATGAGACATAGAAGCTCCTAATTTGTTCTCACACAAAAGGAATAAGCACAGCACAATACTAAGTAGACGTGTATCTGTATCTACTTAGCTAAAAATTTCTTAAATTATAAGTTTCTTCTGATAGTTTTAGCTGGCCCTGCTGTTTGTTTTTCTGAAAATTGTCTTCATATCTCTCTCCCCCCCCCCTCTCTCTCAAAATGACAAGCTGTGATAGAACGCAGAGAATAGAATGCTATCTGCCATCCAGCATATGATCTTCCAAACATACACATGTTCTAATAAGAGCAGGCTGGGCAACTAGCCCACAAAAAGTATTGAACTAAGAAGATAAGCAATTACATTTACAGAAAACTCTCAGGGAGAGGGAAAGGTAAAAGGAGCCATGAGCTGTCAGGGAGAGGAGAATTGTTCACGTTTAGAGGGAGGGAGGGAGGAAGGAAGGAAGGAAGGAAGGAAGGAAGGAAACAAACCAAGATAGATTTAGGCCGCCGTTGCTACTATGTAGATTCCAATAATGCAAATCCAGAATGATACAAGAGAAGCCTCCGGGCAGGGGGGTGGGGGGCAAAGAGAAATGGCAAAGATCTTAGTGAAGAAGAGACAAACTGCACAGAGAGACCAAGTGGCAAAGTTTCAGCATAACATTACGATGCTAGCCAGAAAGATTTTCGACCAAGTATAATTAATGTTCCTGTTTAATCCTCAGAAGGGAGAGAAGATTAAAACTAGGCTTCCATATCCATGTGTTCAAGTAGGCAGTCTGGTTTATTTCAAACTTTTATTTTTGTAAGGATGCTCCTGGTTAGGCACGCCTGATCAAACTGGCAATACATCAAGTTCATGATTCCTCCTGCATATTTACAGGAGATTGGGTGTTAATATTCCAAGAGGTGTTTAAACAGCAATAGCAGGAGAGGAACCTTAGTAAGCACTAACTGGAAAAAGGAAATAAAACAGAGGAAGCTGAAACACAGAGTCAGTTTGAAACAGGTGTGTGTCTATGTTGTGTGTGTGTGTGTGAGAGAGAGAGAGAGAGAGAGAGGAAATACAGTGTAGAGAGAGAGAGTAGGAGAGAGAGAAGTAGGAGAGGTGGAAGAAGAGCAGTAGGAGGAGAGAGAAAGGAGAGAGAGAAAGTAGAAGATGGAGAGAGTAGAATAGGTAGGTTGATAAGTAGGTAGGCAGGTAGTAAAGGGAAGAGTGAGAGAGAGAGAGAGAGAGAGGAGAGGGAGAGAGAAGAGAGAGAGAGAGAGAGAGAGAGAGAGAGGAGAGAGAGAGAGAGAGAGAGAGAGGAGAGAGTTAGTTCCAGGGATTAATCAGAAGTGGTTAAGAAGAAAGTAATCAAAAATTGTGAAGAAGGAACTTGGAAGATCTTCCTGAGATATTGACCCTTCTTGTAGAGAAATTTAAATTCTCACTCTGGAAGAGAGAAACAATTCGGAGTCATCCAAATTTTGAGAGAGCCACAATGGCCCAAGAGAAAATTAGGAATACATTTGATTCCTAGCCTCCATGGAAAAAGGTTACACCAGTCTTGTGCTAGAGATCTGAGGGAATATGAAACAAGTCTTTTGAAACTGGGCATAAGAATAAGCTTTGGTGCCCTACTGAGGAATACAAACTAAGCTAATAAACAAGGCTCATTTCTCGTGGTACAGAAAATGGGATCTAGGATCATGTAACTCCAAATGGGTTAATGGGTTAAGATTAAAAGAGATAATAGTAGTTTTGATAGCATACAACAAGGAAAAGCAAGTGTATCATTGTCTTTTAACACACAGGAGAAGCTTGGGAATTTCCCAGTGTTTGGATAAGCATCCTTCCTCTGGGGGGATATATACAGGATACAATCCAGTGGTGGGTTACAAAAATTGTTCGAACCTACTCTGTGGGTGTGGCCTCCTTTGTGGGAGTGGCTTGCCACCCATGTGACCGGATGGGAGTGGCTTGCCGCCCATGTGACCGGATGGGAGTGGCTTGCCGCCCATGTGACCGGATATGAAGATGCCGATGACACTTCAGCTAGTCCAGAATGCGGCCGCGCGAGTGATTGTGGGTGCACCTCGGTTCGCCCACATAACACCTATCCTCCGCGAGCTGCGCTGGCTACCTGTTGATCTCCGGGTGCGCTTCAAGGTGCTACTTACCACCCATAAAGCCCTTCATGGTAGTGGATCTAGGTACTTGAGAGACCGCCTCCTGCCAATTACCTCCTCACGACCCATTAGATCGCATAGATTGGGCCTCCTCCGAGTTCCATCTGCCAGTCAGTGTCGACTGGCAACTACGCGGAGGAGAGCCTTTTCAGTAGCAGCTCCGACCCTTTGGAACGACCTCCCCGTGGAGATTCGCACCCTCACCACCCTCCAGACCTTCCGCACAGCCCTCAAAACCTGGCTGTTCCGACAGGCCTGGGGTTAAAGATTATATTCCATCCCCGCCCGAATGTTGAATGAATGTTGCTTTACTCTTTTAATTATGTATTGTCCTATATGTCTTTGTATGTTTCCCCTTCCTATATAAGTTGTAAGCCGCCCTGAGTCCCCTCAGGGAAAAGGGCGGCCTATAAATAAACTTAACCTAACCTAACCTAACTTGTCAGAACCACCTTAAATTACCTCACACACAGCACTGGCATGCATAAGAATAGGATGTAAACCTGTTTTTTAAAAGGCATCTTTGGTTTGTGTTAAAACAACTTCAACACACGCAATGTTCTGATTGCACCACAAACGCAGTAGTCATCCTTACCTTTCACAGAGGCACTGAGTTTTATAAATAGGAGCATGATAGTGTAGAATAATCATATCCAAGGACCAGTGGTGGGTTTCAAAAATTTTGGAGCCTCTTCTGTAGGTGTGGCCTGCTTTCCGGGTCCGCTGGTGGAACCTCTTCTAACCGGTTTGGTAGATTTGGCGAACTGGTTCTACCGAATAGGTGCAAACTGGTAGGAACCAAGCTCTGATACAATCTGGGGGAATATGGAGAGGGTGTAATTTGCAGCTTATTTTCAGGTGCCAAATTCTATATTTTATCACCTTCATTTTATATTGTTGATTGCTGCTGGCACAGCCAGGTAAACTGATCCATGATGACAGTGGCATCATATTGGCTGGATAATCTATTTCTACTGTCACTAGCAACAATACAGCCACATATCTTCGGTGATGTATACAGAGCCGTAAACTAGATCGGCTGCAAGTTATCCACTGCTAAAAAAAAAAAATCATGTAACTGCAAAAAAATAAAAAAAAAAGGTACAAAGTCATCAGGAAGAGTCAATCACCCTGACTATTTAATTGTGGATCTGACTTGAGAATCTCACCAGGATCCAAGAAATGTGTGGGCCCTTGATGTGATGGTGAACATTATGTAGTTACAGCTGACATAGAAGTCAAGCTAAATTTGTCAAAATGAAGGAAAAGAACATTCAGAAATATATCAGCAAACTAGAAGATGGAGAATTAAAAATGAATTGAAAGTATAGGAATACAAAGGGGATTTGAGGGATAAAATTGGGGGAGCAAATAAGTCACAGGAGGCGTCAAATAAATGAGAGAAACTGAACAATGTAAGGAAGGTAATAAAGGTTGCTACAAATAGCCTGCACTATTTCTTCCTTTCAAGGAGAAAATAGACAAAAAACCCTCTACTTTTTCTTAAGAGTGAGCAGAAGGTTTGCAATAAAACAATGTGTTCCAGCCCCTCGGTTTTAAACAAATAGAAATATAATAACAGTTGAACCGGAAGGTGAAGATGTAAGTTATGCAAAGAAGTTTTAAAACGCTCGAATTTTGTTTTGAATAATCTCGTTCTCAGCCATCACGAATTTCCTGTTTAAAACAGTGGATTCTTTCACATTCTTTTAAATAACGAAACTGATTCTATTTTAATTATAGTTATAATTTTAGAATGAAAAGTAATTCTGCATTCAAATGACCAGATTATTGTACTTGAACATAAATGTGTTAATACTTTAATTAAACAGTTTGATTGAATTCCAACTTCCAAAGTTCATGAGGGATAGCTTATAAAAGTAAAGGTTTTCTTCTCCATCATGTTTGACTTTACAACACAATATTCTTCTCTGTTCCTTGGCTGAGGGAACCAAAGAGTTGTCCAAAGACAATTGCCCTGATCATGTGACCAACAGTCGAGCCGAGGTGACACAGTGGTTAAATGCAGCACTGCAGGCTACTTCAGCTGACTGCAGTTCTGCAGTTCGGCTGTTCAAATCTCACCGGCTCAAGGGTTGACTCAGCCTTCCATCCTTCCGAGGCGGGTAAAATGAGGACCCGGATTGTTGTTGGGGGCAATATGTTGACTCTGTAAACCGCTTAGAGAGGGCTGAAAGCCCTATGAAGCGGTATATAAGTCTGCTATTGCTATTGCTAACATGGTTCTATGCTCAAGGTACACAGAATGATGTTACCTTCCCACCGAAGGTGTGCCTATTAATCTTTTTGCATTTGCATGTTTTCGAGGTGCTAGATGGGTAGGAACTGAGGCAAGTAATAGGAGCTCACCGCATTTCTTGGAGCTCGGTACTCAAACCTGGGCTGTCAGTTCTCCAGCTGGCAAGCCCTGAGTCTTTAACCGCTGAGCCATACCTGTACATTAATTTAGCATTTGCAAACCAAAACATAAATCAAAATGTAGTTATCGTCTGAATTCTCTGAATTTTGCAATGCAATTTTAAAACATTAAATTTTAAAATATTAAAGCCTGTGACATAGGTCTATGCTTATGAAAACAATACATATAAATATGTTGTGACTGAGCAGACGTCTTCTGTGAGTCTTTTCGGGATGCAAGTTTAATTATGCAGCTGGGGCTCGTTAGGGGCATATTCTGGGGATCAAAGGACGGATGGTGCCAAGCCCTGGTTGCAGGAGTCAACGTTCCTTGGTTCGTTCAACATTGTTTGATTATCAGTCGTGGTTTATGTAAGATACACATGGAAAAGTGCTTTGTTTTCTGTAACCCTGATTCAAGAAGACACTTGGAGAAGTGCATTGCTTGTAAGAGTTTTTGTTTGCTATTCTGTTATCTAGTCTGAGACTTTATTTATGTTATTTTTGGGCTCGCAGCCAGTTTGAGCCGAGAACTGATAAAGAGAGTTCCTTTTGTTTGCCTGTCGTCTGTTTAACGAGCGGAGAAGGGGGGACAGAATATATATATATATATATATATATTATATATATATATATTATATATTAATATATATTGTGTGTGTGTGTGTGTGTGTGTGTGTGTGTGTGTGTGTGTGTATGTATATGTTGTATTGTATAGTATATGTATATGTATATGTATAACATTTTATTGGGACAAAGTACAAATATTCTAATCAATAGTAGCAATTGCAATTGCAAGTAAAATTGATACATTCTGATAATCAAGTTTCAAGTTTAAAAATTACCTCCAGCTTGTTCATAAAAGGTTATAGAAAAAAATTAGCTGCTGTGAAGAATATACATATGAGAAAGTATGACCTACTGCAAGAACTTTGTTGAACCCTCTTCAGCAGTAACAGTGTGGCCTTCTTACATTCTATTCACTAAAAAAGACGAATCTTGGATATCTCTATCCAAGGCTCATCTATACAGCAGAATCTTCTATCAAAAAGGAGTCCTCCCAGAATAGAAAAAGGTTCCGTAGGCAATCTGTAGGAATGATTCACAAATGATTCCTCTAGGAAGGCAAAAAAACCTTAGGACAAGTTGGGGAAACCGACCTAGGACTTCAGTTCTAAATTGAGGTAGCTTGTTAGCAGAAACCACAGGGAACGTCTTAGGATAGGAAGTGCTGGCTAGAGAAATATTTTTTCATGACTTTACCGCAAGTAATTTGATTCATCAATTTGACTAGTTCCCTAAGTCTCCGTAAAAGAAAATAGTTATAGAAGAAACAAATATAAGGTATATATCTATATCTGTATCTCCATCCACCACTGTAAATTCTGAGGCTAGCTATTAGAGAAGAAGACTATATTTACATTTCCTTTTATAACCACTTTCATGAAAACATGGATATTTTAATAACAAACCAACAAATAAGTGAAGGTGAAGATATGGTATTGTACTAGGAAACCGTTCTTTAGATCAGAAAAGATAGGACAAACTGTCATTAACTTCTACTCTTATGATACCGTAGGCTGGCAAAGAGTTGGGGAGAAAGCCAACAAGAGACATTATGACCTTTTCATCCACCATAGATGATGCAGTCATTGGCAATGGGCCACATTCCTCTTTCCCTGTCTGTACCTACCTGACATTGCAGAAGGAAATAATAGATGCCAATATGATTTGCAAACACATTCAAACCAGCCTATCTTGAACTGAGGACCTATATATTGGGTCAGAAGGAAGAGTGAAAAAATACCTACAGATCCCTTAAATGCAGGACATAAACTGTTTCAACCTTTTTTTTTTTTTTTGGTAAGCCATCTGGAGTCCTTCGGGATTGGGCGGCATATAAATTTTGATAATTAAATTAAATTAAATTAACTCCTCCCTTCAGGATGCATTGGATGCTAAAACAACCAGGCACAGTTTTTCTTTCATGTTATGACTGATATTAGATGCTGAACATCTAATTCCCACAGTACTGTCTTATATGTAAGTGTGTTATTTACCCATGTATTATTGCTGTATTGCTATTATTATTCTCATCTTTTTACTTCCTTCTCTTATTGGTATAATTTTTTGATTGT
Organism: Thamnophis elegans; assembly: GCF_009769535.1. Classification (NCBI taxonomy): domain Eukaryota; kingdom Metazoa; phylum Chordata; class Lepidosauria; order Squamata; family Natricidae; genus Thamnophis; species Thamnophis elegans. The sequence continues at coordinate 2,250,890 of NC_045551.1, forward strand.
TATTATTATTCTGGTGTTTTGCATGTACAGGGAGAGTTTCTGTACCTAAGACAAATTCCCTTCTTTTGTCTTATCACACTTGGCCAAATACTTCTATTCTATTCTATTCTATTCTTAGTATCTATTCATTCAGAATAGGATTCTGAAAAAGTACTGGGATGGATGGATGGATGGATGGATGGATGGATGGATGGGTGGGTGGGGGTGGGTGGGTGGGATGGATGGATGGATGGATGGATGGTGGATGGATGGATGATGGTTCAAGCAGTATATTAGGTTTTACTCTATATCCTTATAATCTATAAGATTTTATTACTTTGCTAAACTCAGTTCTCTGCAGTCTGCTTATGTGTTTCTATGTATATATCAGTGGGTGGTATACTTAGTCTCTCACACTTTATGTGTGTATTATGTATTGAGGGGAAAAACTTGTGACCTTGACAAATGTCTGAAAAAAAGTGCTTTTAAAGAATTTCTTTTTATGAGTTTATGTGAAATGATCTAAAAAAATATAGAGGTTTTCTTTGGGAGCCTGCCTTTGGCAATCATAGACTGCAAAAGGTTTTCAAAACATTTTATCATCAGTCCTTTATCAGAAACTTCTACGGGTTGGAGCACCAAGCAGTAAGTGAAAATAAAATGCTCTGAGGCTTATCAGTATAATGTCAATATTTTAAGAACATGATTTTTTATAATGTAAATGAGGGTTGTTGGTTTTTTTAAAGGCAAATCCTATATAACTAGGTGCTTTGAAATTCTGGCAAAGGATTGTATAATTTAAAGAATATAAGGAAATAAGAAACCATACAGATAGTTAATAAATTTATTTTTATTGTCTCTCCCACAGTTTTAAATATCCACAATTATATCTTTTATCTACAATTTTCCAAGGGTCACAATGTCTTAGCGGTTAAAGATGCAGATCTTGTCAGCTGAGGGCTGATAGCCTGGGTCTGAGACCCAGCGGTGCACAACAAGATGAGTTCTCATTCCTTCCCCACCTGCTGCTCACTTGGCAGTTTGAAAGCATACAAATGCAAGTAGATTAATAGGTACCACTTCAGTGAGAAGGTAACAGTGTTCTATGTATCTTAGGCATATAGCCGAGGTGACACAGTGGTTAAATGCAGCACTGCAGGCTACTTCAGCTGACTGCAGTTCTGCAGTTCGGCTGTTCAAATCTCAACGGCTCAGGGTTGACTCATCCTTCCATCCTTCCGAGGTGGGTAAAATGAGGACCCGGATTGTTGTTGGGGGCAATATGCTGACTTTGTAAACTGCTTAGAGAGGGCTGAAAGCCCTATGAAGTGGTATAAATCTAACTGCTATTGCTATTGCTATTCAGACAATGCTGGTTTTGTCAGCCAAGAAACAGACATAAGCATTTCACCTTAGAATCAGGCACGACTGGACAGGAAATCTTTACCTTTTTACAATGTTCCACATTTCTAAAGATCTTTAATCCAGTGGAAGATACATTTTAGGTTTCCACTGTTTTGCATTAAAAAAAAAACCTTAACAGCTAACCACATTATGTGAACCAATATCTTACATTGTTATTTTATTATTCTTCTTTCAATCGTGTCTGAGCCTCAAAGATAGAACATACCTGTCATAATTGATTCAAGTCCCAGCACTGTTCCTAATGTCCTCTTTTCCTCAAAGTTTCTTGTTTTGTTATGTCTCCATATCAAATACAGTTGTTTTTTCTTTTCCATGAACATGCATTTGTTCTTTAGGATTAATTTCAAAGCCTTAACATTCAAAATCCAATATTCCAATGTTCCCTTAGTCCTTAGTTTGTTTAAAATGTTCTAGAGTCAAATCCTCATCTATTTTTTTTTGCTTTTAATATCTTAAAGGTTATAAAGATATGTCTCTATTTTCTATTTTCTTATTGAGATCTTTTCATTTTAAAGGTGTCTAACTTCTTTTATGCAATTTCTGAAACTGGTCAGCAAGTAAAGTGTCAACTTGGTGTCCTTTAAAAAAAATTTTTTTTGCTTGTATCTTTCAATTTATTTATTTTTTAAATATTTTATTTTATCAATTTCATATACATTCACAATTATAGATCTCATAACTGTTATTAATAATATGTATTTATAACAATTTTTCCCTACTGTTGACGGTATACTTGAAGATTGCTTTTTTATCATCCCATAGATCCATCTTATCTTACAACGGTCCTACTTCTTCTTCCCTCCCTCCCTCTTTCCTTCCCTCGTTTCTTCTCTCCTACCCCTTCCTTCCCTCCCTCCTTCCCCTTCCCCTTTGTAACTGGAGCAATTATGGCAAATTCCTTGTTTCCCAATTTCTCACCTTTTTTGGAAACCACTGTCTTGCAGTGTCCTCACGAAAAGTAACTGTAAGAGAACAGTTTGGACAATCTCATGTCCTATTTTTGTCCAGAAAAGGTTGAAGGAGCCGATTTACTTGACAGTTCTGTATTCATGGTTGTAAACATCAGCTCTGCTTTTTGTACTCATCTTCAATTCACCAAATTCCCCTTGTGCTTCTCCAAAAAGAAGTCCATTAAGCTCATATAGATGGATGTGAAATCAAGTCCACCAACATCTGGCACATAGTAATTAAGTGCAAACAGAACAGAATGTAAAATTGCCATAAAAATCATTTGGGAACTCCAGCTAAGCCAAAAACTTCTTATTCCTTCTTCAGTGCCTGTTTATGACTTCTTTAAGCTAAATAACAACTTTCACAATAAAACTTAAATGCCCAAACACGAGCTGAGAAAGGCAATTAAGAAACAGAGGGAAAAAGTTCCCCTGTAATTGCAGGAGCGTCCGGCAAGAGCCTATACATTCATAGAATCATAGAACCATCTTCAAAGCACCATTCCCCAAACCATAAAGTTTACAATATTCCATTGCTGATTGTAGCTAGACCATTATAGTTACGTATTATTAGAAATTAAGGTAATGTGATATGCAAATATGCACAAGAAGGCAAAAGAAACTGAATACATGTGAATGGTTCTTTATATACCATTCATCTTTAATGGTTTAATTGCTTTAAATTAAACTTGTTTTCTATTAAACAGATTTATATAATTTTGTCAAGATTCCTTGTTTTTTTTTTAAATGGAACCAATTTGCATCATTCTTCAAATGTTGTTCAAAGTTACATACATGGTGAAATCTACGAAGAAATTTAGCTCATTTGAAATGAAGCTTCAACCAGAAGACCAAGGAACAAGAGAAGGAAGATCCTTTAGGATGCAAACAATGTATTAATATGGACTTGAGATAATTTGTGAAGCTGCAATTATCTTTATTTTATTTTCATTATGATGTTATATTTGGTATAATATGGCCATAATGTTAATGCAATTTTAACTACATTAATAAGAGTTACATTTTGGTGTTTGAATGGATTGCTTTGGACTATGATTTATGTAAGAAAAATAAAACAGATATTGATTTTGTAATGTCAGAAAAATTGATATTGTCCCAACCTAAAGATGAAAAATGTTAATTCAGTTTTTACCCAATAAACATCAATATTATCCATTACATGTGCTTGTAATAATGGGACCATTTTGAAGTACATCCTTCAGTCTACATTCTAACAGTGAAAGTCATTCTGCATTGAATTAATCAAGTTGACAATATCTCTATCATCGTCTTCTGCAGGATTTCTTTGCATTCTCATAGCTCAGATGTCATCAAGCTGCACTGCAGCAATTGAAACCATTGATTGTCTCACTCGTTGATGTCAATTCTGACTTGCAGTCAAGAGGTCAGGTTTTATTTTTCCTGCATACAAAGTTGTGTGACAATGAATTATTCAGTTACTAGGGATAGAAACCTTAAATTTAAAAGATAGGTCCAGAAATCGATGAGTGGACTTTCATGGCTTTCAAGAACTCAGAGCAGTGTACATATTATTCCATTTTGGCCAGTATTCTCAGTATTTTCGAATAATTATGGAAGGTTAGGTTGAAAAAAATTGAGCAGGTCAATTCTCACAACGAACTTATAACTTATTTGGATGGATTACTTTGAACATTTTTTTCATCCTGTTATTTCCAATGGATCAATCATTACCCAACCATAAAATGGGTGTTGATAAACAGATATAGCTGTAGCAGCCAATTTTGTTAAGATGCAATGTTTTCGATGTTTTTGTGGCAAAAGATTTCAGATTATCATGGTGTCCATGGATACTTCTGTTGAAAAAATCTCATAACGCTGACAGAAGTAGAACAACCACACAAAGCATGCATTTAGGTGAAGAACATGATGTTCTTGAAAGTAGGTGCTAAAAACACAGGCATTGGAAATGAAGCTTCATTGTCCCTTTGAAGCAATTGTTCTTGCTTATGCTGCTATTCCAATGACCTTAATAGCCTTAGTAATAAGCAGAGGAAGTAAAATTAGAAATGTGAAATACTTCCCTATGCAATATAATATATGAATCCCTGTACTTATTAAGCAGAGGCTGATTGTTGAGACCAATGTTTCAATGGCACCTTTAAACAGGACGCAGGATTCTCTCAGCTCTTGCATATTATAAGTCAGTGTTGTCTGATTATTGATTGTTAACACCAGTAATGGAAAGTAAGAGTGATGTGGCATTAGTAATTAGGATGATATCAGTTTCATGCAGCATGGGTGAGAAGTACATGGCAAGGTCGTATGAGACAATGTAAGTAGCTATGGAGATAACATCTAATCGTCTGTCAATAAACATATTTTGTATAACAGATCTAAGGCATTTGTAGATGTCAATGCAAGGACGAAGGAAAAAATCATAATATGTGAAAGAACTTCATTCTCGTCTGTATTTCAGGATATAGTAACATTTTAGTAGTTTACTCAATGGTCAAAAAACAACATGTACTCTATAAATCATTGTTGACCATAATAGAAGAGAAATAAATGGAAAAGAGATGTTGAATTCAAAAGTTTTTATAGCTTTTCATTGAATTGAATTGAATTGAATTGAATTTATTATATTTCTATGCCGCCCTTTTTCCCGAAGGGGACTCAGGGCGGGTCACAACCTAAGTCAAGGGGGGGGGATACAATAAGGAAAAAAAAGACGGACAACAATACCACAATTTAAAAACACACAACAACCATACCATTTGAGGGGGGACAAAAGCTCATTAGCCCCAGGCCTGTCGGAACAGCCAGGTTTTAAGGGCTTTGCGGAAGGCCTGGAGGGTGGTGAGGGTTCGAATCTCCACGGGGAGCTTGTTCCAGAGGGCTGGAGCAGCCACAGAGAAGGCCCTCCTCCGGGTGGTCGCCATTCGGCATTGGCCAGTGGATGAATTCGGAGGAGGCCTAATCTGTGGGATCTAATCAGTCTATTGGAGGTAATTTGGCAGCAGCAGTCTATCAAGTACCTAAGTCCAATACCATGAAGGGCTTAATAATTGACGACTAGCTCCTTGAAGCATATCCGAAGACCAATAGCAGCCAGTGCAGCTCGCGGAGGATAGGTGTAAACGTGGGTGTACCAAGGGTACACCCACAATTGCTCGCGCGGCTGCATTCTGGACAAGCTGAAGTCTCCGAATGCTCTTCAAAGGCTGCCCATGTAGAGCACTGTTGTACCATGAATAGGAATATAAGATCTGTACAGAGTGAACCCCAGAATTTATTTAAACTAGCATTTTTTTATCCAAAGCCAAAGAGATTCCTAGACAAAGACAATAAACATGACATGAGAAGGATGTCATTTTCTGCTCATCTTCCTAACATTTTGTCTCTGATACTGAGAATAGCATGTATCCATCAATCCTAGTAGTTAAATTATGTCAACAATGCCATGAGTGTTCTGTATTATATTTCCTGAAATTCTCATTATTTAATTCTAACCAAATTCCCATTTTAATGCGATAGATACCGTGTTGAGTATCCTGTTTTCTTTGTCCTGAATTTCTCATTATTTCCTAGTTGAATCCAATTAAACCTTCTTTCATGTGAATCATGTCAAGAAGAAAAGAGGGGGTAATTTTTCTTGCTACACAATAGGATTCCATTAAAAATCTCCACAACTAGATGGTGTTAAACATGTTTAAATGTATGTTATTAATTTAAAAAAAAACATTTCTAGAACTCTCAGTTACGATCTGACCCATGGGCATCAGGTAGTAGTCCATGAAGAGGAGAAAAAAATTGAGAAATTCAAACTATGATGTCATCATATCAATATTTAGAAGAAGAAAAATAGCTTTCTAAATATTACAGCAAAAAATTATCTCTGAGATAAAACTGAATCCATGTTCTTTCACAGATTTATTTTCTGTGTATCTTGGTTAACTGGAATTTTGAGGGCTACCCTCGTCTTCCATGTTTCCAGGAGATGTGAATCAGCTGCTCCTGCAAAAATTGAAATGAAATATTGCTTCTTTCCGTTCGTTTTAGCTCAAAAAAATCAGTCATATTTAATTAATATTCCACTCACCCCAGCAGTATCTGTGAGCGGAGATGGAAAATGGGGGTGATTTTGAGTCTGACTGACATCAGCAGTATCACACTGTTGCAATGCAACTACTTCCATTTTTCTAGATGGCTCAGATACCTCAAATATGTGGAATGTACAGCCCAACAGTTTGTCATTCTAGCAAACATGAAAAATTCATGGGAACACAGAAATGGACACACACCCCCTTTATAATTCATTCTCCTCTGAAGTCAACTGCATTGACTGGCCTCTTTGATCTTTTGTAAGTATCTTGTTGAAGAAATGTTATTGACCAAAATTACTCGGGGCCATTCAAATGGACTCCTTGAACTCATGTTATATAACCAGATTATTTGCATGTTTTTAATGGGCTTTTATAGGCAAATATACAACCCATATTCTATTTGCAAGAAAAAAAAAATGCTAAAAATCCTGGCATGTAATTAGAATGTTATTCTAGCAGAGAGTTACCAGAACTGGTATAAAGCCAGATATTCTCGACAGTGTTTCACAGATTCATATACTGTATTGCTTTCCTAAAACATTTTAATTATATAAAAAGCTGTGCTACATAGCATTTCTAAAGAAAGAAGAATGAAAGTGCAGCAAGGCCCCAAATGAGTTTGGTGCCAACCGTTGGAGCATAGATGGGAAGTACAAATCAGATAAATCTACTTTGAGTCTCTGTTCCCAACTTTCATTTTACATTTGTTCTCATTTGTCATGTCCCCTAATAGATGTAGAATGTAGCAGTTTTCTCTGATGCGTGTTGCGCTTTTAATACAGCTTCTTCTTCTGTTTAAAAGGGCTTCATGGAGATGCATCTCCCCCAAACTATATCTTTGCAGCATAGGTGGTTGTAAGACAGTTTAAGAATAAACAAAAGAATGAAAAAGCTGATGTACGCCAAGAAAGATTAAAATGGTAAGCTAAGACAGAGGGTATAGGAGACCTCTAGTAGAGCTGGAAAGGCTTGTTGGATTCTCTGGCATCTCTTAGCCAGTTCTGAGAAGTTAGGAATGGCTGGATGAAATAAAATTGAGGGGAACACTGTTACTTGTGAATGGGCTGAGAGTTAAGAGCTGTGGTGGCACAGTGGTTAGAATGCAGTACTGCAGACTTCTGCTGACTGCCAGCTGACTGCAATTTGGCAGATCGAATCTCACGAAGCTTGAGTTGACCCAGCTTTCCATTCTTTCGAGGTGGATAAAAGGAAGACCCAGATTTTGGGGGGCAATATGGTGATTCTGTAAACCGCTTAGAGAGGGCTATGTACAAGCACTGTGAAACAGTATATAAGCCTAAGAGTATTGCTATTGGTAACTCAGAAATATGTAAAAGACCTTAGAACTGGATGTGGTTCGGGAAGAGAGATAATGACAGGGGTAAATTGGATGGTTTGGTGTTAGGATTTAGTAGAGTAGTAGCATTCCATCATCATCATCTTCTTTACTGGCAGAAATACTAGCAATCGCAATAGCATTAGACTTATACCGCTTCATAAGGCTTTCAGCCCTCTCTAAGCGTTTACAGAGTCAGCATATCGCCCCCAACAACAATCCGGGTCCTCATTTTACCCACCTCGGAAGGATGGAAGGCTGAGTCAACCCTGAGCCGGTGAGATTTGAACAGCCGAACTGCAGAACTGCAGTCAGCTGAAGTAGCCTGCAGTGCTGCGTTTAACCACTGCACCACCTCGGCTCTGAGTAATGGGGAGGGGGGGGGGGGGAGAAAGCAGTAGGCTTTTCTCTACACCACTTTCCTAATTCGATGCTAATAAGAGAAGGGGCCAGTATGAAGTACACAATAGATTTAGGAGATTACTTGGCACTTCAGCCCATGGATAGAAGAGAGAGTGGCAACTTTGGGAATTCTGAAATTCAGATGCTCAAGACGTGAAGAGATAATGTGAGAAGCTGCCTCATAGTGATGATTGTTGCTATGGGACTATGTGAGGGAGCAGGAAGAACGTATCTTTGAATATGTACTAGACTTTTGTAGAAAGATAGCATGGAGTAATGTTTCAGACGCCAGATTAGAAACTGGGAGACTGGGAGTTGTAGCCCCACCTTGAGCATGAAAGTTGTCTGAGTGACCTTGGGCCAGTCACTCCCTCTCAGTCCTAGGAAGAACATGAGGGCGAACCACTTCCAAAATATTGACGAGAAACTGCATCATTTTTTCTACTGCATCATTTAGGAGACAGTTTGTTGGCGTGAGGGAAGATGGACGCCCAATGTGAGGAGACATGCCTGCTAGACACCTCAAGATTCATAATATTATGTTACAGTATTATGTTACTGTGGTGCTGTCTCAATTTATTATTGGACCCATGCAATACAGTTCACCTATCTGTATGCTGTTTCTTAGTGATAAGTAAATTGTATAAAACTTTCACAGCTAGAGCTGAGGCACTGTATGCCCCAGGAAAATCAGAGTTTAGATGAGGAGGCTGATGCGGCTCCTGTTGCTCCTGGGAGATTTGGCAGCAGTCTTGATTATAATATATGTTGTAGGACAGTGTTTCTCAACCTTGGCAACTTGAAGATGTCTGGACTTCAACTCCCAGAATTCCCCAGCCAGCATTCGCTGGCTGGGGAATTCTGGGAGTTGAAGTCCGGACATCTTCAATTTGCCAAGGTTGAGAAACACTGTTGTAGGAGATTATAGGGAGTTTGCTAGGAAGATTTTGTGGGGAATCTCAAACAGCTCTTAAATTCAGACCAGATTGTTTAGAGCTTTGTATATATATATTTCAGAGCAATGACCAATGGGTTATAACACTTGCTTTATTAAGGTTTTTTCTCTCAGCTGTCTGTAGGGGCATGTAATGAAATGTGTGCTGTGAATTTCCATTCAACCTTCAAGTATCACCTCAACCCATGAATTAAGGGGTGGTGCTTGCCCTGTGATATCATGATGTGTATTTTGTCATTGTAAAATCAAATTGATTTATTTTTTTATGGAAAAGTTTTAATAATTTTTTACAACTATTTCCCCTTCCCGCTCCCCCACCCCAACTCCCCCCCTCCAACCCTCTCTCCCCCCCCCCAACTTCCCAAAGCAAAATACAGGGTATAAACATTTAACAATCCTACACTACATAAGCTAACTAACTGTAGCATCCTCCCTCCCTCTTGTACTTTAACTCCCCTTTTATTAAACTAAATTTAGATGAATTATAACATTCCTTGTTCATTCGTAAGCTAATTGACATTTCTTAGTCCGGTATTTATTTTGAATGCAATCAATCCATCTTCTCCATTCCAACTTATATTTCTCATCTGAACGGTCCTTCAAATATGCTGAGATTTTGGCCATCTCTGCTAAGTTTACTACTTTTAACGTCCGTTCTTGAATAGTAGGCAATTCTTCCTTCTTCCAGTACTGCGCAAAATCAAATTGTTTTAGAACACACGTCTACATACCTGTTTTATTCTCCCCAAAAATCCATAGTGGGACAAATTATAAAATTTGATTTTGCTCAGTTTTCTATTTTTCCATCCTGTCTGGCTATCCATGTCTTTAGGTTGTTTAAATGCCTGCATGAAATGTAGATAGGATTATTATCTTTTATTACAGTTTATGTCAATAACGGATGTTTTGTTTTTCTTTAGCATTGCTTTTGAGTGTTTGTCTGTTATTTTAGAGAAGTTATCTTCTACTGTTAGTTAGTTGTTAGTTAGTCCTAGGCACCTGGACGAGAGAGCGTGGGGACGATGATGAAATTAATCCTGCATCATCATGATACAATGTCATGTTATGACATTTCATGTGCATACAAAAAGGGAAATAGCTTGTGTTATAATAGTATGATAATGGTGTTTAATAATTCTGTAGAGGTAAATAAAAAAAATATTCAGTGATAAACTGGCACAGGTTACACTGCATAACACAGTATGTCCATTTTTCATTACCTTAATATATACTTTTGCTGTGTGTGGTTATATTTTACTTGTGTTGCACACATAAAGACACTCCCTTCTCTACATAGTTTATAAAATGCTGACTGGCTGCTTCTCCATCCTAGGACATCCTGACACGCACACTATTTATTACCATGATTTTCTGTCCATTTAGAGATAATGGATAAGGGCCTCTATTGCTTTTGTAATTTTGCAAAAGCATCAGATCTTGTGGACACCTCTGAATTAACCCACTAATTCAATGAAGTTATGTCTCCTATTTGTCTGTCAAATTCACCTCCAAGAGATGGGCTATTAATGGCAAAATCTGGAGGGCATTCCATTCCATTACCAAGAGTATGGATTTTACAAGCATTGCTGAAAATCCAGTAGTTTGCTTCTACCACTAAAAGCAAAAATTAGTCAGTGCTCCAACACCCTATAGGAAAGAACCCTTTTAGATTGATATGGCATACAAACCTGTTAATCTCTTGCATGACGGATGCTTGAGATTCTGCCTGATTTTAAAAGCGTCACTACAAACTCAATGTTGGCTATGGATGCGCATATATAAAAATGCAAGGGGTCATTTATGTTCAAGAATTGTAGAAGTACCTAAAGTTATTTTTCTTTTCTTTTCAGGAAAACTTCCCTAGGAATTAAACTAATCATATAAAATTAATCATTTCCAAGCACCCTTATAGGGTCACCTCTGACCTTTTTGCATACAATGAAGGGGGGGGGATCTTTTTTAAAAAAAATAAAAATAAAAATACAGCTGCAAACAATTCAAGCCCTCTACTCTGACCACTATTTGGCAAGGACCAAACTAAATTGTGCATGTTTTTTTTTGCTACTTTGGGGTGGGGGAATACATCGCCATTGGGAGAAGAAACTCACATGTCTGTCTGTGTGTGTGTGTGTGTGTGGGTGGGTGGGTGGGTGGGTGAGAGAGAGAGAGAGAGAGAGAGAGAGAGAGACAGACAGACAGACAGACACCAGAGAAGTTTGCAAACATGTAGCTGTTCTTGATCTTTCTGGATGCAGTAAAGTAGGAGGATAGACCATTTTAAATAGGTATGAAGACTGATACACATTATTCTGAGCTTCCAGTTGAACAGAGAAAAACATCCCCATTGGATTAGCAGAAACACACCAGACATGACATTGCATCCAGGGATCACTGGCCAAAAAAAAAAAAAGTGAGCTATACAAATTTTCTTGTATTTTATCAAATGCGGGCATGTGCCGCATTTCAATTCTTAATTAGCTGGGGTTTTTTGTGTGTTTTTTGCTTCTTCTACTCTTGAATTTGATTACTCCACTGCTAGTCATCTTGAGGACCAGTTTGTTCATAACAAGAAATCCAACTTAATAAATTTAAACAGAGTGGCTATTGGTTTTTCAATAGAAATAAACTATTATTGTTAAAGCTATGTCAGAATTTAATAGATTTTACAATTTGGAGGCATAGCATTGTAGGGATTCTGCTAGCCAACGTATCCACTTGATTCTCAGGCTTAATAGCAATAGCAATAGCAGTTAGACTTATATACCACTTCATAGGGCTTTCAGCCCTCTCTAAGCGGTTTACAGAGTCAGCCTATCGCCCCCAACACAATCCGGGTCCTCATTTCACCCACCTCGGAAGGATGGAAGGCTGAGTCAACCCTGAGCCGGTGGGATTAGAACCGCTGAACTGCAGATAACAGTCAGCTGAAGTGGCCTGCAGTGCTGCGTTTAACCACTGAGCCGCCTCTGACATTCTCTTCTTCTTACCATAACCAACATGTGGAGGGGAGATTAATTATAAACAGCTATAGTAGTAAGTCACCAGGGATGTGATGGCTCAGTGGCTAAGATGCTGAGCTTGTCGATCAGAAGGTTGGCAGCTCGGCAGTTCGAATCCTAGCGCCACGTAACTGAGTGAGCTCCCGTTACTTGTTCCAGCTTCTGCCAACCTAGCAGTTCGAAAGCACATAAAAAATACAAGTAGAAAAAAATAGGAATTTTTGGTGGGAAGCAGTGGTGGGTTTCAAAAAATTTTCGAACCTACTCTATGGGTGTGGCCTCCTTTGTGGGAGTGGCTTCCGGCCATGTGACCTGGTGGGAGTGGCTTGCCGGCCATGTGTTTTCTCTCTCTCTCTCGCTCTTTCTCTCTCTCTCTCTCTCTTTCCTTCCTTTTGTCTCTCTGTCCCTTTTTTCTTTTTTCTTTCATCTCTCTCACTCTTTTTCTTTCTTTCTTATTTATTTATTTATTTATTTATTATTTATTTATTTATTTAGTTATTCCTTTCTTTCTCTTTCTCTCTCTCTGTGGTCAGTCTGTCTGTGTGTGTGTGGCAGTGGTGGGTTTCAAATTTTTTGGAACCTCTTCTGTAGTGTGGCCTGCTTTCCGGGTCCACTGGTGGAACCTCTTCTACCGGTTTGGTAGATTTGAACGAACCGGTTCTACCGAATAGGTGCGAACTGGTAGGAACCCACCTCTGTGGGAAGGTAACAGTGTTCCGTGCGCCTTTGGCGTTTAAGTCACGCCAGCCACATGACCACAGAGATGTCTTCAGACAGTGCTGGCTCTTCGGCTTTGAAGCAGAGATGAGCACCATCCCGTAGAGTCAAGTACGACTAGGACATATGTTCGAGGGGACCCTTTAAGTTTATAGTAGCAAGTCATCTTAAGTTGCTGTGTTACTGCATGGTCAAGATCAAGGAGACATTGTGAAGCTCTCCAGTCAAATTTTTACGCAGTACCACTGGAAGAGTCCTCTTTTACTTTTAACCAGCAGCTGGAGATAAAAATGCTATTGTTGATTTAATACTTTCCTCTGGACAATTGTGAGATTGTTTAATTGTTTTTTTTTTTTAAAAAATCCTCCCAAGTTGCTTTTTATCCTCAGCTTTACTATATTCTTAACTTACATAACAAGTGAATTGAGTGCTGAACTCACATAAATTTGAAAAAAATAAAGACAGTTAAAAACAGAGTCAGTGGCAGGACTGAAGCAATTAGCAAAAGCAAATTGTGGGAATCTCTGTGGGTTTTCTTTTTAATTGCTTATTTCTAAATTTTCATTTTTCTTTTCCTGATGTAGTTTATAGTGCCCTGCCAAAGTATATCATTCTGAGGATATCGTTGTCTAACATTTCCTAAATAGATGTTCCTCCTGCCCTAGCCACTTAACATTATACAAAAAAGCAGAATTCATCAAAATGGTTTAGCCCCTAAACCTGTCAGTCAATTAAATTTATATCCACTGACATAGGAGGAACCCGTTATATATTTGGAAAGCTGCCCACTGTGTAAATAATAAAAAAGTCTGCCTTTGAATCAGATGAGACCTGAAGCAGAACACAATAGAAAAAGAAAAGAAGGCCAAGAGTTTATTAAGTCTATCTCTTAATCTCTCTATCAGGTTCATAAAAAAAAATGTATTTTCTAGAATAAGAAGCCAAAATAGCATGGCGAAACAGCCAGAAGCAGCAGTGTTTGGAGACATGGTTATCACTGTCCACAGAATAATGGCGTTTTTAAAGATGCTGAATGAGATCTGTGGAGGAAGGTCAAAACTGAGGGTCAGAGTATGAACAGCAAATATTCAACTTCAGGATCAACATGATATTTATTTTTGGGAGGTTTATGATTAATGGCCATCCATGGAATTGCTTTTCAAAGGTTTGTGCTCAGCCATCTCTTCTAAACTTACATTTTTTTCCTGCAGCCCTATCATGCATGAAATGAGCCAAGTTGCATATTAGAACTTTTTAATGTTCTTTTCTCTTGCATATTAAAACATTTACAATGTTCAGTAAACCAACAACAGCATGAAACAGGGACAGAAGATGGCATATCATAAGAGCCAAGGTGGTGCAGCGGTTAGAGTGCAGTGCTACAGGCTACTTCAGCTGACTGCTAGCTGCAGTTCGGCAGTTCAGCAGTTCAAATCTCACCAGCTCAAGGTTGACTCAGCCCTCCATCCTTCCAAGGTCGTAAAATGTGGACCCAGATTGTTGGGGACTCTATAGAGTCAACCAGAGGCGGTTCCTACCAGTTCGCACCTATTCGGTAGAACCGGTTCGTCAAATCTACCAAACCGGTTAGAAGAGGTTCCACCAGTGACCCGGAAAGCAGCCACACCTACAGAAGAGGTTCCGAACTTTTTTGAAACCCACCACTGGTCCTTGGATATGATTATTCTACACTATCCTGCTCCTATTTATAAAACTCAGTGCCTCTGTGAAAGGTAAGGATGACTACTGCGTTTGTGGTGCAATCAGAACATTGCGTGTGTTGAAGTTGTTTTAATGCAAACCAAAGATGCCTTTAAAAAAAACAAGTTTACATCCTATTCTTATGCATGCCAGTGCTGTGTGTGAGGTAATTTAAGGTGGTTCTGACAAGTGTCGTCGGCATCTTCATATCCGGTCACATGGGTGGCAATCCACTCCCATCCGGTCACATGGGTGGCAAGCCACTCCCACAAAGGAGGCCACACCCACAGAGTAGGTTCGAACAATTTTTGAAACCCACCACTGGAGTCAACTATGTTGACTCTATAAACTGCTTAGAGAGGGCTGTAAAATGCACTATGAAGCATTAAGTAAGTCTAAGTGCTATTGCTATCAGAACCCACACATTAGATCTACGCAGAGCCTTGGGTTGGAGCATAGCGTGAATAGCCCCTATGTAAGTCCTATCAAAACAACCAACAAATCCTCAAATCTAACCATTCATTCAGCCATTCAGTGATTTGCACGACTGTTGATTTTAGAGCTCAACTGTGGGTGGCTTACAACAATAAAACCATCACAAAAATAAAAGCCATAAAACCATTAAACATTTTCCTGGATCACTTATCGGCTTTAAATCACCTGTTGTCCTTCAAACTAGATTTCTGCACAGGCATGCTGCAAATACTAATATACTGTGAAACATGGGAATGAAACAGCATTTTTTTCATTCATTAGATGGAATATATTACCCCCTATGTTCTGACCCACTCCTCCGTCCAGTAACAAAAGCCGAGACATGCTTAATGAGAATGTCCTTTAATAGCAAGTCCAGACTCTCGGTGCTAAAAGCCAAATAAACAAATAGATAAGGACCTTGGCAGCAAGTCCCACAAATCTTGGCAGCAATGCAAACAAACTCTGGCAGCAATCCAGCCTGCCAAGTTCATTTCTCTTTAGTCCCAAACGTTGACTTCTGCAAGAAGGGCATGGCACAAGCAGTCTCTTTTATAGTCTGGAGAGAAGCTTAATGACCATCAGCTGAGCATAATTACCTCCTGCAATTACGTAGTTGTTCTTGACGCCATGTAGCCCTTCGACGGGATGCATCCTGGAACAACTCACAGGTGGTTTCTGGATCACTCTCTCTTGTCTCCTCCCCACTGATCCAAAGCTCAGGCGCCACCTGGTGGCTAACCAGCCTCTTGCGCTCTGCTCGGAGTCGGAACCCTGTCCAGGGCCCTCCACATCCTCCAGCCAACTCATAGGGCCCCTCGCTGTCGGAGTCTGGTGGCAGCTCCAACAGCTCCTGCCGGGCCACAACACCGCTATATAGATGATTTACCATTAAACGCTGTGTGGGAACCAAAAATATTAGAAGTGTTTTAGACCAAATCACAACACCAGACCTCACCAAATAATACTGTACATATTACCTAGCAGTTGCTCTCCTAAGTTTTTTTCTTCTCCAAGTGAAGTTGGAAATATAAGAATTATATTTGGGAGAACTTAGTTTGAAAAATGTTATGTTGTGCACCTGGTTTTGTTATTCTACAATGAGAGCTATCTTTGTAACATTCCTGTAGTACAATACAAGACGTTAAGCCTTTGGTCAATAACTTATTTTTTTTTCCTATTTACTGTGAGACAGAAATAAGGGTTTACCAATTCTGGACCATTGGCAGGAATAGGAGAGTGGAAGGATCCAAGAAAGAACAAGCCAAATGATGTGATGACAGTAATATACTGTATTTCCTATTCCATCCTAATAATCAAATACAATGCTAGGCTTTTTGATTACAGCTGAGAAACATAGAATCTAGGACCTCCGTCTATGGGATTCTAAATTAAAGTAAATCAAATTCACTGTGACCCAATTACATGTGACTATTGAATCCACTGTCAGACAGGCTGACTAATTGTAGAATGGGGAGTTGTAGATTAAAGTAGCCATCTGCTGATTTTGCTAAAGGTCCATCACCTTTGTGCCTGTTGAGACATTATGAAGTCCTCATGTACCTATCAAGAGTTGTTCTTACTAGAAAAAGTTGCAGTTATTAAGCTATTGTGTAATTTTTGGAAGGCCACATTTGTACATCTATGTATCTTTCTCTTTACTCATACCTTCCACATTGTTGTTTCTCCTGGAGTGCTCCCTCACATTTGTGAACCATGGCAGTTTTACATTTAAAACGATTTCCCAGAAAAATTGTGATTGTAGTAAATGCTCACATATTCTGATGTAATAGATTTCATGAAAAAACAATTAATGATGGCTTATCCACCAGTTGCCACAAATAGAAATGACGAGAAATATAAATGAAATGCATTTTATAAGGAAGACTATCGCAACACTTTCCCTATGATATTCTCGAGAATAACACTGCATCATGATCAATTTGTTATCTAAATTAGAACCTAAACTCCGAGGGCTCTTGAAAAACTATACTTCTTTTTACTTTCCAGAGTTTAAAAAAAATTGAATGCTAGAAGAGTGGAGATGCTGTCAGCATCACTATTATCATGAGCATGGCCTATTCTAAAGGTTAAAAGAAGGAAATGGACAGTAAAGTACAATTTATCCTTTTTTTCATTCTGTTTTAGGGCAGAATTTGCTTTTAAGCTTTCATCCTATTTAAAGGTTGTTTTTTTTTAAAAAAAAACTCTTTAGGGAAATTATTGTTCAATTTAGGTTGCTGTTTTGTATGACCAAAAGAAAAGAAAGGGGGAAAAAAGACAGACATATAGACAGGATTTTCTAAATATTTTTAAAAAATTAAAAACTTTTTAAGTTTCTAGAAGGTGGGTCACTGATGCATAGGGATAACAGGGAAATTGTTATGAAATCTTAGGATTTCTTGTAGACAGTGGGATTGACTGATGGGCAATGAGTCTGTAACTACCTCAGCATAACATGGATACAATCTCAATGTCAGCTTTCCAAATACCATGCAGAATTAAATCAGAGTCGAAGGCAAAACTATGCTTAAAGTTCCAATTTAATAAGACAGGCATGTTGGCATCGTGCTGTGGGATTCCAACTCTGGAAGTTACATCCCACCCAGTTAAAAGTTCATGATCTTGTCCCCACACCACAGTCCATCACATGGTCCAATCTTCTCCTTCCACGCTGGTGTCTCCATCCAGCTGCTTCCGGTCAGGTGTGAAAGTACGGAGACAAAGGATGACCTTGGCTTCTAGTAAAGAATGAAAATAATACATTCCACAATCCTACTCCTTCTATTCCCCCCTCCCATCGACTATACTTAAAGAAACAGCATAATGAAATAAGAGAGTGTGTGGCAGGCCAAAATTCTAAAAGGAATATAAATGCAGGCCTGACACTCAATGAAATTCAACTCTATTTATATAAAAATGGTGATCATTATGATCTAATGTTGACTAAAATCATACCATTTTTAATTAAACTTACCCCAATGTTGCCAAATACATTGAAGTTTCTTCTGAGGTTCACTTCATGAATCTAATTTGCTTTTTTTAACCATTTAAATTTCTAAAAATAAGTGAATTCCATCTTGTTCCCGTAGGTAGCCAATGATCATTTCCTGATTTGCATCAGAGACATATTTGAAGAAATGGTGAGCTGAGCAATGCTGGAACATTTCAGCCAGTAATGAAATAGTTTGTCTTCATAAACTCCAACCTTCAATCAATCATGGATGGATTGACTGAGAAAGATGCCTAGTTGAGCTTGACTTTGCTTTTGAAAGTGTTAGTACCCTTTTGTGAAAGCAAAGTTGGCTCCAAGAGAAACAAAACAATTATAGTTATCTAAGAGGAATAATTGCTTTAATATTCTGCACTATGTTCCAGGTGATGATCCAGTAATTACCATTTCAAGCATGCTTTAAGAAATGGCAAAATTCAGCCTGGCTTCTTTGTTCAAATGGCTGATGTGAGCAGTGAAAACATTCCGCAATCTATTGTAAAGAGCTGAGGCTTTGGCAAACTTCACTAGCAAAATCCATCGTTTCCGTATGCCATATCCCAGATTTGCTTCTAATTGAACAGATTTTTATATTAACGAAGAAAGGGCCCCATTCTTCCTTGACTATTATCATCATTACATTCATTAAGAATAAGATCTTTCATATTGTCTCTGTATATTTATAACCTCTAGTGATGCTTTTCAATAAGATTTGCCATCTTTGGAATCCCAACACCCACAAAGGCCCATTAAATCATCCACATTTTCTTTAAATACCAAATAAAAGTGGGCAGGCAATCTTTTGTGATAAGTCTTTTATTCTTTTTAAGAACATTATTTTGCAAGGGCAACATGGCTCAAAGAGCAGCTCAACCTTGAGGGAAGAATTTTGCCATAATTATTCTTATTCTCCCTTTTTTCCTTTTTAAATTCCACATTGTAGATGAAAGAGAAGGTTTTTGTGTGTGTGGGGGGGGAGTATAATTTGCTTGCCTGGAAGACTCTTGAAATTGGGATGATACATCCATCTTATCAGGTTGAAGGTAGATAGATAGATAGATAGATTGTTTATTTATATGCTGCCCTTTTCCCTGGGGGGACTCAGGGCGGCTCACAATCAAAAGGGAAGGGGGGACAGACTTTTACATATAAGACAGTACATGATTAAAAACACAACATTCATACCATTCGGGCGGGTAACAATCTTAGTCCCAGGCCTGACGGGATAGCCAGATTCTGAGGGCTGTGCGGAAGGTCTGGAGGGTGGTGAGGGTACGAAGCTCCACGGGGAGATCGTTCCATAGGGTCGGGGCTACCACCGAGAAGGCTCTCATAGGTGGCCTATGATACTAAATTGGAGTAGAGACATTGAATATAATAGGTTGGCAGGAGAACAAACTTTTGGATAATAGGAGGTGCAGAATTATTGCTATTAAATTAGTACTTTTCCTTAACTTTTATAATACAATTGGCTACATTTAAGTCAACATAGAATGCTATCTCATTAGTTTTCAAAAAATTGTCAGAGGTAGTATAAGAGAATTGTAGGTCTACAGGAAAGTTTTCTTTTTATTTATGCTTAGGAATGTATCATTAAAGCAAGATCTCTGAAATCACAGAAGAACCTCAGCAACTCAGGGGTAGAACATATGCTAAAAAAAACAAAACCCAACTCAATACCTACTTCAGTCTCTACTCTCTTCAATGAAAAGATTCCTAAGAAAGTTTGAGAGCTCCTAACATTGCCTCTGGTCAAAATAAATCAACATTAAACCGAAATATATATATATATATATATATATATATATATATATATATGTATGTATGTATGTATGTATGTATGTATGTATGTATGTATGTATGTATGTATGTATGTATGTAGGTAGGTCTCTAGTTGTTCGGGTTTTCTCCCGCGTAGAATTGGAGATGTCTTGGCGACGTTTCGACGAAGTCACATTCGTCATCTTCAGGCTGCTGCTGACTACTTCAGGTTTGGTGTTTCCAGGAGTAGTACACCAAACCTGAAGTAGTCAGCAGCAGCCTGAAGATGACGAATGTGACTTCGTCGAAACGTCGCCAAGACATCTCCAATTCTACGCGGGAGAAAACCCGAACAACTAGAGACCTACATACTAACACCCGCGAAAACCTCAGAAAACATTATATATATATATATATATATATATATATATATATATATATATATATATATTAGTGTCACAACCCCTGGTAAGCCCCAATTATGGGAGGAAGCTAACTGCTTCCAACATCTGTCAATCGGCTCGTCACATCACGACATTTATTTATCAGCACAAATAAAAACATATATATAAACATATAAATATATATATATTTATTGAAATTTTGGAACTTGCTCTATGAAAAAGATGGCTTTACACAAATATGTCCCTTGGGTATTATAGTGGATAAAAAAAAACACATTGGAGTCCGGTTTGATGTAATGGTGAACCATTTTTATCCAAATATAACAATGCATTTTGACAACCTGTGTTCAGATAAACAGATAAACCTTCAAGTGGCCTCCATGACTCTCAGAAAGAAAGAAAGAAAGAAAGAAAGAAAGAGAGAGAGAGAGAGAGAGAGAGAGAGAGAGAAAGAAAGAAAGAAAGAAAGAAAGAAAGAGAGAGAGAGAGAGAGAGAGAGAAAGAGAGAGAGAGAGAGAGAGAGAAAGAAAGAAAGAAAGAGAGAGAGAGAGAGAGAGAGAAAGAAAGAGAGAGAGAGAGAGAGAGAGAAAGAAAGAGAGAGAGAGAGAGAGAGAAAGAAAGAAAGAAAGAAAGAAAGAAAGAAAGAAAGAAAGAAAGAAAGAAAGAAAGAGTGCTAACAAGGACTGGAAGGAATATCAATCCCTTCCATCTTTCACCATTCAGGCAGAACTGAAGAAGCTTCTTGGGTGAGAAGCAAAACATCTTCAAGGAGAAACAAAGTCCAATTGCCTTTAGAAAAAGCACCTCTGGGAGAATCGCTACTATAATGTGAAAGTCTGAGAAACCTCAGTTTATCTAGAGCCTCCTGAAGCTACTGGCAAAATTTCAGGAGGCGTAAGTGCTGCAGTTAGTATCAGCAGCTGAAATTATGTTGAGATATAAGCTCTAAGCAACACACATTAACTGCCTAATTAGGAGCCTATTATGCTTCATATATTACTCCAAAGTGTTCACAACTCTTGTTTTCGTATGCCATTGTCCTCAATGGACCTGGCAAATGATGAATGCTTGAATAACAACTTATAGTAATTGTGCACTTGACAATGGAATATGTCAAGCTGCTTGTTCCACAGATTATGCTATATTAGTAGAGTTTCGTTCATAACTTGTGTCTCTCTGTTTGTTCCTATTCTAGTAGCAAACTATCTTAAAACTCCACAGTAGATTTCCGGTATTGCTATTTTTACAAGAGAGGAAGGAAGGAAGGAAGGAAGGAAGGAAGGAAGGAAGGAAGGAAGGAAGGAAGGAAGCAAGGAAGGAAGCAAGGAAGGAAGCAAGGAAGGAAGCAAGGAAGGAAGGAGGAAGGAAAGGAAGGAAGGGAGGGATGGATTAAAAGGAAGGAGGGATTCAAAGACAAAACTACTTCCATCCTGAATGATTAAGAACAGTCTCATGTTGTGTAGAAGGAGGGTCTTTCTTTTCTTAACTGGTTTTTATTTCCTGGTTATTATTCTTACATATTAATTGCATATTAATTTCTGTTATTCTCTAAACATTAAAAAACCCCACTAAAACAAAAATCCACTACAAAAGGACAAATTCATAATGTGGTTCATCTGCTTGGGTTTAGGTAAAATGTCGACTATTTCTAGGGGAAATCAAGAGGTGCAATAAAAAGAGGGGGGGGGAAAGATTAACCCAAAATATTTGGAAATGCATTCCTATAGAGTAGCGATTCATAACTTTTCCGGCAGTAGCAGTGGCGGTAGTGGGAAGTGCCCAACGTAGGCCCTATGAATGCACAAATAAAACTTTGCATGTTTTCCCCCATGGCCTGGTTCCCAGCAAGCCTTGTACTAGTACCAGTCCAGGATTAGGGACCCCTGCTGTAGTGCATTAGAAAAAAAAAATGATTTCTTTAGTGTTAATACAATGTAATGAAGCTGAAAGTATATCTGAGAAGCCAAAGCATTGTTCATATTTTCCCTCAATCATTTTTGCAGCCCAGTCCCAACAGCCCTAATTTCACAAATCTCTTGCCGGATCTTTGTAAACCTGATTAATATAATGATTAACACAATAGCAATAGCACTTAGACTTATGTACCTCTTCACGGTGCTTTACAAACCTCTCTAAGTGGTTTACAGAGTCAGCATATTGCCCTCAACAATCTCGGTCCTCATTTTACCCACCTCGGAAGGATGGAAGGCTGAATCAATCTTAAGCCAGTGACTGCAATCCCAGCATTTCCCACTGGGATTTGTTAAGCATGGGCTACGAAGCAAGTACTCACCCTAATCTAGCAATTCTGGACTTGGTCTGTTTTGACACACACACACACCCCATTTCAGTAAGCTAAGGGATTGTTTCCAGCTCCTCCACCTCCCTACCTCTCCCCATCTATGCTCTTCTGATTGTCCTGCACTCTGCCTTGCAGAATAGCAAGCAGCCACAGAGCCATGGCTCTGGGATTGCTTCTAAACCCTGGGAAGCCTCACCCACTGAAGCCTGCTCAGAAAGCACCAGCAAGCACTTTATAACTCACTGCCTTCTCTTTCCAGCCCCACGTGGCTGTCAAACAGGCCAATCTGCAAACCCTTATTTGTTCCCACCCCGTCCCCTCCCAGCAAGCATTCATTCATTCTTCATTCCACCCCAGCAAGCATTCATTCATTCATTCATTCACCTTCCTTTCCCCCCAGGTTCCCGCACTAACCCTTTGCATTTTATTGTCCCAGCTTCTCTGGCAAACATTTCTTATGGGTTCCCTGAGCCTTCAGAAAACTTTCCTGTCTTTGTAAAACTGAAGGTGTCAGGCCTAGTTCTGTGCCTAAGACGCCTGTCTTATTAAATTGGAACAAAAAGGATCGTTTTGCCTTGGACTCTGATTTAATTCTGCATGATACTAGGAACGCTGACAGAAAGTATTACTGGCTACTGCTTGCACATTCTGACTCAGAGGACTCCTAAAGAGTTAAACAAACAGGAATTGTGTCTGATACCAAACAATCAGTGAACAATCACGCATTCCAATTTTGCATTAATCAATTTGGTATGATTCTTTGATGACATTAGAAAGGGCACAACTGGAATCTTTTTAAATCTCTCCTTGAACCTTCCCCTAATCCTGCATTCACTTTCATTCCTAGATAACAGACCATTCTGCGTGTAAGGTTTATGTTTCTCTGAGTTTAGTTTTATCCAAATATTATATATGGCAGAACGTAAACGATGAGTTTTTAAGCTAGAGACGTTCTTGTTCCTCTCCAGATAACTTTTCTGTTATTCCTCACTTGGATTCAGCTGCTAAATTGTTTCATCTTTCTGAAGTGGCATAATGTATATATTGAAATAATGTTTGGAAAACGTGTATACGGAGAATGTGGGATCCAATCCACTCATAATAATGAATTCTCTCCATTGATTTCGACACGTTTTAACTGCTATCTCCAAGAAAGTGTTTTCATGCAATGTGAGATCCATCATTAAGAACAATGTTACATTATTTAAAAAGCCATTCCTACTGGTCATTATTTCATCAATTATTTAACATTAATTTATCAATGATCAGCTTGCGAAGAGATCACCTTGAGAGTTTATTATATATTGGCAAAATTAAGTGCAAAGATGAAAAGAAGGAAAGCTGAAGTATCTAAAGAACAACACACAAAAAATGTCAATACACAACGATCATGATAACAAAATTGCCAAGATAAACATACCTAGGCTGTTTAATTCTTATTTTATTTTGCAAAAATTCTTTCCTTTTTGTTGGTAGATATGGATGGCATACATTTAGAAAGCCAATTGTCCAAAATAAAGCTAACAGCTTGTGTAAACCTAAAGCAGAACACTCATAATAGTCAGATCAGAAACTGTTTCCCATAAACATACAATTAAAATTGATGTTGACTATGAATTTATCTCTAGTTCACTCTACTTTTTTTTAATCTTTAACTCTGTTATTACATTATTTATGACCCTGGCTAATGAACAGTTGGAGCAAAAAATGTAACTTTGGAAAATAAAAGAAATTCCTTTCCTTTTTACTTCTTTCCTGAGCTCATGTTATAATGCCACACTATTCTACAACTGCCACCAATTCACCCCATAGCGCTCTCTACTTATGGCTTTTGATGTTGGAACAATGACATGAGATAACTTAGGATAGGCAGCTAGAATACACATACAGCTGTCTTTTTTGGGGGGTAAACAGCTGCTTATTTGCATAATACTTAGAGTGACCTTGAAGAAGAAACTAAAATCTGGGGAAACAAGCAGTTAACGTTTTCTCTTTTAGCAATTTGCCTCGAGTAATTTCTTTTCATTTTCAGAAAAAAAAGGAAGGAGGTCTCCAAGATGAAAAATATTTTGAAAAAATAATAAAAAAAATATCAATTGACCATAAAAAACCAAATACTTCATTTAATTGCACAGTGACAGATGCATGACATCATGTTTGCATCAATACATTTCTTTATCTTCAAATCAATTCTTTTTCCAGTTACATTTTCATTACATCATTGAGGTTTACTTTCAGGACAGTTTTTTTTTTCTTTATAAAAATGTCTGTGCATAAAACTTCAATCTAGGGGACCTGAAAATGCTACTTGATTTGGAATTGGGTTTAGTGCTCATAAGCGATTCATCTGCTATGTATATATGTATATATGTATATATGTATATATGTATATATGTATATATGTATATATGTATATATGTATATATGTATATATGTATATATGTATATATGTATATATGTATATATGTATATATGTATATATGTATATATGTATATATGTATATATGTATATATGTATATATGTATATATGTATATATATGTGTGTATATAGGTAGGTAGGTAGAGAGAGAGGGGGGGAGAGAGAGGGGAGATAGATAGAGAGAGAGAGAGAGAGAGAGAGAGAGAGAGAGAGAGAGAGATGATAGATAGATAGATAGATAGATAGATAGATAGATAGATAGATAGATGAGAGAGAGAGAGATATCTCCATTATAAATATATATACATCCACATACATACAAACACATGCACACACACACACACACACACACACACACACACACACACACACACCCATCCATCCATCCATCCACACATTTTATAATATGTAGAACATATATGTTACATGCAATTTTACATATTACAAACATCTCAAAATATTTTAGCTGCTTCAGTTGTGATTCATTAGGGTGTCAAACTCAAGATCCGGGGGTCAGATCCGGCCCACTGGGTGCTTAGGTCTGGCCCATGGAACCACCCTGGAAACAGCAAAGGACCAGCTTGCAGTGCCTCTGCCATTGAAAATGGATCCCAGGAGGGATGCACCTGACCTTCCTGAGATCCATTTTCACTTGCAGAGGGCTGCAGTATAGAACCCTGGAACCCTTCTAACCTCTTCTGGATCATCAAGAATTACTCAAATGATGATTAGCAAGAGCCGTCTTCCTTTCAAGAATTAATTCAGACCACCGAGAGGAACTTGGATTTTTTTATCTAAAAGGTTTTACATGATGCAACAATCTTGAGGTACCTTTTAGATAAAAAAGGTATTTTATGTATTTCTTAATGTGTTTCTAGGTAATAAATACATTGAGTTATTTAGAAATACATTGAGTTCATTGGGTTTTTTTCTCTGTAGTTAGACAATGTAGGATTAGAGCCTTAATTTAATCTAGCAAATATATTTGATATTTTACATGTGGAAGATGGTGTTAATTTCCCAAGGTTCTTTTTCCCCCCAAAGGCAAGTTTAAAATATTTGATTTTTTTTTCCAAAATCCATGTTCCATTATAAAACAGCACCAATATATTTCCCTAGTTGTTCATATATCAGAGGTGATACGTGTGCAAAAAAGACAGTTTGTAAACATAATGTAAACTGTTATGAAAGCTTCTTTAGTCATCTCCAGCATCTGATATTATCTATAGCTCTCTCTGTGTGTGTATGAGAAGGGGGGGGGGAAGGAGAGAGAGAGAGAGAATAAAACTTGTAATAATTTCAGAAACAAGGTTTAGAGCCTGAAATTAGTTTACAAATATGTATTTGTGTATATGCATATATGTACATACTAGCTGAATACCCATGCTCTACTACGAAACTATGTGATCAGGCTTGATAAATTGACACAACTTGAAAATGAATGAGTAGTTACCGTTGAACTCTCCCCTTCTTCCCCCCTTCTCTCTAGGGGTATATATACATAAAGGGGTATATACTTCAGCTGATAAGGAGGAGGACCTGTGGCATAATGGCTAAGACGTTTGCCTAAGATGCAATATACAGCACAGGTTCGAATCCCAGTAAGGGTATGGCTAGCTGATGAGAGCTAAATAGCTTGAAATAGATCTATACTAGTCTCCCTTTATTTATTTATCAGCACAAATAAAACATAAAGGGGTATATGTATATATACCCCTACCATTCTCCTGCATGAATATAATTTGCTACTTATTTATAAAACACAGTATACATATATGATAGATACATAGCTAGATATTGATTTTTTGCTATATTTATCTAGTGGCATTTGGTATTCGACACATAGAGGTCTACTAGTAGGAAGATTAATGAGATTGTACTCCATACAGGTGATTCCTGTTTAAAAATAATTTGTTCAGCTCTGTTCGAATTTACAATGAGGTTAAACAGGTAACACTTATGATTGATCCTTGTACTTATATTGCTCACAGCATCTTTGCAGTTACATTATCCCCATTTGTGACCTTCTTTGCTGGCTTCCTACAAGCAAAGTCAATAGGGAACCCGAGGTGGCACAGTACTGCAGGCCACTTCAGCTGACTGTGATCTGCAGTTCAGTGGTTCAAATCTCACCGGCTCAAGGTCGACTCAGCCTTCCATCCTTCCGAGGTGGGTGAAATGAGGACCCAAACTTTGGGGGCAATTTGCTGACTCAATTTGCTAAAAATCTGTAAACCGCTTAGAGAGGGCTGAAAGCTCTATGAAGCGGTATATAAGTCTAATTAATAATAATAATAATAATAATAATAATAATAATAATAATAATAATTGGTAATCCAGTGGTAATTGGCACACTGGGTGCTATTCCAAAAGCACTGGAATTACATTTAAAACAGTTAAAAATTGACAAAATCACCATCAGTCAAATGCAAAAAGCCGCACTGCTTGGATCTGCACGCATATTACGAAAATACGTTACGACGTCCTAGGCCCCTGGGTGGGGCCCGACTAGTAACCAATGCCAAATCCGGCGAAACAAGTGGCCGCTGTGATACAATTGTATAATAATAATAATAATAATAATAATAATAATAATAATGGTTATGGTTAAAAACAGGTACATTAAAGAAAGAAACAGAGTCACTAATCCTGGCTGCGCAAGAACAAGCTATCCGCACAAATGCCATTAAGGCCAAAATCGAAAAATCCTCTGATGATGCCAAATGCAGACTTTGCAAAGAAGCTGATGAAACTGTTGATCACATACTCAGCTGCTGTAAAAAAATCGCGCAGACTGATTATAAATTGCGGCACAATTCAGTAGCACAAATGATCCATTGGAATTTGTGCAAAAATTATTATATTAAAACAGCAACAAACTGGTGGGAACATCAGCCTGAAAAAGTCACCGAAAATCAGATGGTCAAGATCTTGTGGGATTTCCGTATACAAACCGACAAAATACTGGCGCATAATACACCAGACATCACACTGGTTGAGAAAAATAAGGTCACAATCATAGACATCGCAATACCAGGTGATAGCAGGGTCGCCGAGAAGGAACATGAAAAAATCGCAAGATACCAGGACTTAAAAATCGAAATTCAACGACTATGGCACAAACCAGCAGTGGTAATTCCAGTGGTAATTGGCACACTGGGTGCTATTCCAAAAGCACTGGAATTACATTTAAAACAGTTAAAAATTGACAAAATCACCATCAGTCAAATGCAAAAAGCCGCACTGCTTGGATCTGCACGCATATTACGAAAATACGTTACGACGTCCTAGGCCCCTGGGTGGGGCCCGACTAGTAACCAATGCCAAATCCGGTGAAACAACTGGCCGCTGTGATACAATTGTATAATAATAATAATAATAATAATAATAATAATAATAATAATAATAATAATAATAATAATAATAATAATAACCCGGCCAAAAGTTGCAAATGGCAATCACATGATATCATGCTTTACCAGTGTGCCACTTAGCTACAGAAATTTTGGTTCCAATTATCATTACTGAGAGTTGCTAACATCAAAAAAGAAAGGTCAAGGTACAAACACATCTTGATATAACTGAACATTGTGCATTTTCCAACAAAATGAAGCTCAGTGATGAGAAACGTAGGATTTCTCATCAAACCCTAGGAAGAAAACATGTATTGGTATAAGTTAGGTGCATCTCGCTCAGTAGTGCTACTTGTAAAAGGGATCATGGGAGATCCCAGATTAAGCATCAGCAGCAGTGTTTTTACGGCTGCTAAAAGAACAGATGCAAATTCAGGCTGCATGAACAGAGATAATATGAACACCATGGGAAGTGATAAGTACCATGGTGCCCTAGTCCAACTAGGCTGCAGCTGGAACACTCTATCCAGTTTTGCTCACACCAATACAAGAAGGATGCTGAGAAACTGGAAAGAGTGCAGATAAGAGGAACAGAGATAATGAGGAATTTGGGGAACTAAATCTACGAAGAGCCAGTGTAAATAATAACAAGGATATCTTCGACAGGAATATGCAGGGACAATTATCTAAGCAAGAGGGGCTGAAACATTCTTGAAGTCCAAAACAGTGAGATAACATTCAGTAGATGCTTAGCCAACTTAAGACAACTCCCTAAAATCTCCAGATTGTAAGAGGAGGAAGTGCATACTTGCAAGATTGTTATTGGAGACAGTCTTAATAAAACATAGTTTGAACCTTCTGTGTAGCTGATTTCCTGCTCTGGTCAATTGGGTATGTTTGCATTAAAGAAGAAATGTTAAGGCTAATGATAGCAATCTTCTAATATTCAAACAGGTGGCACAGGAAAAAAAAGGATGCAGGTACATCAAGAACAAATGGTTGGAAGGAAGAGAAAGAGGTGGCACAGTGGTTAGGGTGCAGCATTGCAGGCTACTTCAGCTGACTGCAGTTCAGCAGTTCGGCTGTTCAAATCTCATCGGCTCATGGTTGACTCAGCCTTCCATCCTTCCAAGGTGGGTAAAATGAGGACCCGGATTGTTGTTGGGGGCGATATGCTGACTCTGTAAACCGCTTAGAGAGGGCTGAAAGCCCTATGAAGCGGTATATAAGTCTAACTGCTATTGCTATTGCTATTGCTAAATCCATACTTGAAGGAAGGAGGAAGTTCCTGTCTTTGTGAGTTACTAACAGGTGGATCTGTCTGCTTCTCAGAGTAGTGTTCCATTATTGGAGCTTTTCAACAAAGGTTGGATGGCTATTTCTTGGTATGGTCCGCCCTAGCTGGACCTCAAGACCTCCAAGGCCCCTGTTCCAGCCCTATGATAACTCTTATATTAGCATAATACGGGTTGTAAGGCTTTAAGAAGTTATAGATCATTAGTTTGTCTTTTTTATTTTAAACTGGTTCCAAATACATTCACGTGGGCAGCATTGTGTAGAACTTGCAGGCTTCTGGGTAGCTCTCAAGGGCTCACACTGTTGTGAAGGAATATTGTGTGCTGAAGAGTGGAAAGCTCTTGTCTTGGAAGCCGAATCATAAGCACGCTCTGTATGTGAATCCCCTGGCAATTTCTAAGAAGCAGGCAGGCTTGGATGAAAAGAATAAGAATCTGCAGAGTCATTTCTTCCCTTTTTTCTTCTGCTGAAAATTATACATTCTCAAACTGCAGCAAGCAGAAAGCCGGTGAATAGGCAAGAGGGATGGATTAGAGTACAAGGCAAAAATTGAAATAGTGTGAAGTGTGCCACGCGGGCCCCTGCAGGAGGTGTGGAAATACACTGCCCTGCCTGGGGGGGCAGAAGAACATAAATCAATGCAGAAAGAAAACCAGGGAGATAAAATAAAACAGGTCCATGATGAAGGCCTCTCTATACCAGTGTTTCTCAACCTTGGCCACTTGAAGATGTCTGGACTTCAACTCCCAGAATTCCCAGCTGGCTGGGGAATTCTGGGAGTTGAAGTCCAGACATCTTCAAGTGGCCAAGGTTGAGAAACACTGCTCTATACCAGTGGTCTCCAACCTTGGCAACTTTAAGACCTGTGGACTTCAACTCTGGGACTTGAAGTCCACAAGTCTTAAAGTTGCCAAGGTTGGAGACCACTGCTCTATACTACCGAGGCTCTTTCTCATGACTGTGAAATTCCATGCTGCGGTTCTTTCCATGACATTCCTGCAAGGATCCAAGCTTTAAAACAAAAACCAAACCATGAATAAAACGGGAGAGGCGTGGGGAGATCACAGCGTCGGAAGCTTTGTGATGCCCACCTAATTAAAATGAGATCTGTATCTTCTTAGCCTCTGAAGAAGAGACAAAATCACGTATCGCGTATCTAAGAAGATACAGATCTGTATCTTCTTAGCGTCTGAAGAAGACCGTGCCACCTTCCCCATCCTCAATCGCCTCTATAGGAAACCCCCCCCGCCCAATGATATTTCTAAGGCGCGGGGGGGGGAAATAAGCGGGGGTTTCATTCCCAAGTCAACCGAAATACAATCGGGGAAGTGGGGGGGATCAAAGCCAAGACAGCCTCCCCCCCTTCGTTCTTTGCCACTAGACAAGGCGGGGGGGGGCAGAGAGGGGCGTCGCGACCCGGGGAGCGAGAAGGGCCGGCTGCTTGCCATCCGCCCGCCTTCCCAGACCCCCGCAGACGGCGAGGTGCGTTCCTAACCGTGTAGGGCGCGCGTACAGACGCCCGGGCGCGCACACGCGGGTGGGAAGCGAGATACGGAATCTTACCCGGAGAAGCGAGGGCGCGAAGGCTCCGTGGAGACTCGCTTAGCCAAGAACCGCCTTGGGGGGAGTAGCAGGGACTCCGCTGCGCGTTCTTGGGAGCCGGGACATCGGGCGAGCGCTGGGAAAGAAGCGGCAGAGAGCGAGCGAGCGAGAGCGTGGGGAGACAGAGGCGGTGGTCCACCAGCTCTCTCCGGTTCCCGCCGATCCTGGAGCCGCCTTCCCTTTCCCTCCGCTTGCCGAACCCAAGGCTCCCCGCCGGCGACGGGAGCAGCCTTTCCCTTCCCCTCCCTCCGCTCTCCCAGCTGCAAATTCCTTCACAGCGCTCCCGGTCTTGGTAAACTTCCGAGTAAAATAAAGGCAGTCACAAAAACCCAGGCTTGATTTGTGTCTCTGGTGTGTATGGGCGTCTGTAGGAGAGAGTGACACACTCAGTGTGTGTGTGTGTGTGTGTGTGTGTGTGTGTGTGTGTGTGTGAGAGAGAGAGAGAGAGAGCGCGCGCAATAGCAATAGCAGTTAGACTTATATACCGCTTCATAGACCTTTCAGCCCTCTCTAAGCGGTTTACAGAGTCAGCATATCGCCCCCACAGTCTGGGTCCTCATTTCACCCACCTCGGAAGGATGGAAGGCTGAGTCAACCTTGAGCCGGTGAGATTAGCAACAGCAATAGCAGTTAGACTTATATACCGCTTCATAGACCTTTCAGCCCTCTCTAAGCGGTTTACAGAGTCAGCATATCGCCCCCACAGTCTGGGTCCTCATTTCACCCACCTCGGAAGGATGGAAGGCTGAGTCAACCTTGAGCCGGTGAGATTAGCAACAGCAATAGCAGTTCGACTTATATACCGCTTCATAGGGCTTTCAGCCCTCTCTAAGCGGTTTACAGAGTCAGCATATCGCCCCCACAGTCTGGGTCCTCATTTCACCCACCTCGGAAGGATGGAAGGCTGAGTCAACCCTGAGCCGGTGAGATTTGAACCACTGAACTGCAGTTAACAGTCAGCTGAAGTGGGTGCAGTACTGCACTCTAACCACTGCGCCACCTTGAGAGGGAGGGAGGGAGAGAGGGAGAGAGGGGGGAGAGAGAGAGAGAGAGAGGGAGAGGGTGAGAGAGGGTGTCTCTGTGTGTGTCTCTGCGTCTGTGTCTCGTTGTGTAAGGAACAAGGTTCCTTCATCCCTGGAGACCGGAGTTTCAAGCGCGCGTTCTGATCCTCCAGGCTCCTTCGGCTGCGCGCAAAGCAAACGGGCTGGGGGGGGGGTGTTGGTGGTGCTGGGGAGCCTATAGACCTCCCTTTGAAGCCTGTAAAGGAAGACGGGGTGCGGATGAAAGGAGCTGTGCAAAGGCGTGTGTGGGAGAGGTCTACCCTCTCTCTCTCTGCGCATCCCCCTCCCCTCCGCTTCTCCCGAATCTTATTGGATCCTCCTCCCTCGTTCCTAGCTTCCTAAAGCAGCATCTCCGCCGCTATAGCTCTCAGGATGAGCCCAGCCTTCTCGCCTTCTCCGCGTGTCACCTTGTCTCCAGGACCAAAGTCCACCCACCGGCTCTTTGGGGTCATTTAAGTTCGTTCTTTCTCTCTCTCTTTCTCTCTGTCTCTCTCTCTGTCTCTCTTTCTCTCTCCCTGTCTCTGTATGTCTCTCTCTCTCTCTCTCTCTCTCTCTCTCTGTCTCTGCCTCTCCCCTCTTTTTCTCTCTTTCCCCTTTTTCCGGAGTGTCCAAGCTCGCTCTCTCTCCCTCCCTCCCTCTCTCTCCCTCTTTTTTTCTCTCTTTCCCTTTTTCTCTGGAGTGTCCAAGCTTTCGACTTCGCCAGTTTCCTCAAGTGAATCTTTAGACCGTCCACCTGCTTTGCCTTAAGGGGGATCCTCCAAGGAAATCGGCGGGATCGGGTTCCCTGCCCTTTTTTATTTCCCTCCTGGCAGCGGTTCGATCCCCTCTATAGTCTAGCAACTTGCTGCTGCTGTTGTGGTTGCTGTTGTTATTATTATTCCTACCACTACTGTTGTTATTCTTCGTGCGGTTTCCTTCCCCGCTTCTTTCGGAAGGCTCTGGCGGGCTCCTAATCTTCCGCCGCTGGAGCGCGCACGCGCCGCCCGGGCGCGCACCCGGGCCAAGAGACACACGCATGTGAAGCGCGGTTTGTCAAAGCTGGGGCTCTCGGCCGTTGAGGAACCGCTGGAGGGTGACGGCTACCGTCCCGCAGGGGCCCCGGCGCTTCAGCTCTGCGGCTTCCAGATCTTACCCTTCGGGAAAGCTCCTGCGAAAGCTTTGGAACTACCATGGGGGATTCGCTCGCCTCGCGGGACCTTCGCATTCCGGGACGCCTCGCCTCTTGAAATTCCGCCCGGTGAGTACCTTACCTGGGTCCTGACGTGGCTTTTGGGAGGGTTAGAACGGGGGTGGGTGGGTGGATAGGACAGCTTTTCCCCATCCCAACTTGGTTCCCTGCGCAGGTTTAGACTACCATTCCCATAATCCCCAGCCAGATTTTGAGATCAAGGAAGAAGCCGACCACCGAGAGCCCCTTTGGCCAGCGCTCCCCAATCCCCCTTTCAGAGAAAGGGCGATCAAGCAAAAAATAAAAAAAATAAAAATCCCTATTTTTTTTTGGGGGGGGGGGGTATTTGCAAATCCCGACTATCCCCCCCTCCTTACCTAGAACACCTGTATTTGCACTGAAGAACATTTCTATCCCTTAACCCTTTCCTCGTTCATCCATATTCAATTGGCAGCATTTGGCGTGCGGGGATGCAGAGTGGAGAGAATCAACTTTGTTCCCTAACTTCGATTTCTCAAAGGCTTCTAGTGCCGTCTCTTTCTCCCACACACAACACACACACACAGAGAGGGGGGAGGGAGGGAGAGATTGATTGATTGATTGATTGATTATAAACCACCGCGCACGGCTATTGTAAGCTCGGGCTGTTGAATGCTTCTTGACATCCGAGGAGCCCTCGCAACACGCTTCTCGTTCGGTGCGCTGATGTGGCTCCTGTTGAGCGTCGGGCGAAATTTCGGGGCTGAAGGGCCTGGCAAGAGATTTGTGGGGGGTGTCTCAAAGGTGTGGTAGCTCTTGTCTTTGCGGCGACGTTGCCCTAAGCCAGTCCTCTGATCTGAAACGGGCAGAAGACCCTCTGTCTGGTGGAGACTTTGGGACACCCTTAAAGTCCTAAAGGGGGAGCGAAGAAGGGACACGTTCTAGTTCTCTTTTCCGCCGTCCCAAAGCTTCGCGGGGGTTAGGACAGCCTACCCACCCCAACCGGGCCCCCTGCACACGTTAGACTGCCATTCCCATAATCCCCAGCCCAGATTTTGAGACCAAGCAATGCTGGATACGGGTACTTGTCCCTAAGGGGGTGGTGGTGGTCTTGAAAGTGATGGTTTGAGAAGTCGGCAGAGAAGATACTTGATAGAAGTAAGAAACGTTTTAGGGGGTGCAGCAGTAGTTTAGACTTGTAGTTGCCAATTAAAAGGTCTTCTTAGGACCAGTAACAAGATTTGGAAAATCACCAGAGGTCCCATCTGAGAAAGAGCTGCTGTAAATGGCCGGTCTCCCCCTATGCGTGGCTCTGCTGGGGTCCACATTTTGCTTTAGGAGGCCACCTGAAAGTTGGCGCGTGGCAAGCTGGTGGCCTGAAGGGCAATTTCATTTCTGCTAGTAGACCACTCCCTGGGGGGTCTTAGAAAATCCCTAACCTTCTCCCAAACCATACCCACCTACTAGTAAGGCTGTTGCTAAAAAAAATTGATGTCAGCAAGAACATTCTGGGAGTTTGATTTACTGCGAGTTCTTGACTTTTAATGGGAAATTACGGAGGTCATTGCCAGTGGCAGGTGACACGAGTTCCCCTTCCTGGCGCCTTGCCCCTAAATCTGAAATGCATGGATTATACAGTTCAAATCCTGGTGAGAATGAGTATCTCCTTCCATTCTTTTATGGGTTCGCGACCCAATAATGGTAAGGAGGAGACAGAGAGGTTTTTCTTCCCTGGCACGTGCACGCCACCTCTGGCTTTTCAAAAAGAAACTGGATTGACTTGACGGAAGGCCCTTTTTACTCCTTGTGGAGTGCCCACCTCGCCATTCTCAGGATCACTCCGAGGCGCATTCCTTTGCAGATGAACGCAATGCTCAGCCCAGCACGCTCTTCTCAAAACGTGTGGAGGGTAGCCGCTATTAAAAAGCCCACACCTGATCACCAGATAGGTGGCTCCTGCGTTACTGGAAGCAACACTGAATCTTAAGGAGCCTCCGCGTCCTTGTTGCATTCAACCCCAATGGGTTGAGGCTGGGATTTTACCCCACCAACACCACAGAATTCTGCAAAGCTGGATTACCCTTATCCAGGGTGGGGCGTGTTTGATGTTCTAATGGCCCCATTAGTATTTCTGGGAGACCCACCTGGTAGGAATCGCTCCGGATTATAACTAAACCCGGCGTAAGACCATCTACCGTTCCTTCCGCTCCTTTTTCTGCCACCAGCTGGAAGCGAGGGAAGGCAAGTCACCTTGCTCCGGCGGGGGCTGCTGCAGGCTGCGTCCCCCTCAACGAGGCACCTCTCTCCGTCTCCTTGTCATCCCTGTTAGCGCTGGCCTTCCCTCTCCACCCCCTCAAACAGAACTTGTGTAATTAACCAAATCCCAGCCGGGGCTCGTCAATTACAGTTCCGAGGAGGCGGCTGCAGCTACCGCAAGCAGCTGCAGCTCCCCCCCCCACCCCTTCCTCTCTTTCAACTCCTCTGGATCTGGGAGAAAGAGAAACTTTGAGGACGAGCAGATGCGCGCCGGAGGAAGGACGGAAGGCGGGCGAGCCAGCTAGGTAAGAAGCGAGTCTGCACGGTCTCCGTCAACGCGTCTTGGGAAAACTACGGGGAAGGGGAGCGCCGGTCTTAGGGTTCTCAGGGGGGAGAAGGTGGGCTCTGATCGACGGGCAGAACCGGAGGGACAGCGAGCGGGAAACGAACGGGCGAAAGGGGTGATGAGGAGCAGGCGTCGAACTGGAATGCAAAAAACCCCGGGTGGAAGTGAGGAAGTCCCGCCGCGCTTAATCGGCTGAACGAGAAGCGGAAAAAAAAAAAGATTCTTCTGCGCCTCGCTTGCGAAGAAATCAATGCGATTAATGGTGCATTAGTAGGCTTTTGCAGGCAGCGGGCGAGCAAGCGCCAGGCAAGTAAGCAGCATGCTCCGCCGGCAATAATATATATATATATTTTAAAAAAATACCAATCAGCGTTAAAGTCTTATTCTTAGCTTGATATTATTCACTGGGAGGTTGTGGGGGCGGGCGGGGGGGGGGGGAGAGAGCATGGGATACATTGCCAGGCCGATCAGAAGGGGAAAAATAGGTGGCTGGAATAAAGATTCCCAAAGATTATTCAGCAGTTTGGCAGTTTTGATTTGGATGGTTAAGTATGAAAGAGGTCTGTACAGTAGAGTGGCTTTAAAAGTTTGTGTTTTATCTCACCAAGATATTCATTATCTGGTGTGTCTCTAGGTTTTGTGTCTTGTAGTGTAGTCCCCCCCCTCTCCTATAAAGGACTAACAGAAAAACAGGCAGAGATAGTAGCTGCAATGGCCCATTCCAATTCATGTAGGCTCCCTGCCTCTGTAGATCAAGGCTCATTTAAATACAAAGAAAACCCCAAATCTTCATCCCAAGGTAAGGAATTAGTAGCGACTCTTCTCTTTAATAGCTGAGGTTTTATGGAGAAGTACTGCAGCCTGGCCAAGAGGTAAAAAGGAAGTAAGTGAGGCTTCGATGTTGTTAGTGGAGGGAGATTTATGAATGCTTGGTTCTTTTTCAGTGTCAAATGGATCGTGAGAATTGTTTGGGCAAAAGTGTTCTGCATGACACTCCTTAGCATAACAGATGCATGCATCCACACACATATTTAACCCCCATTCAGTTCATAACATCTCTGGCAGGAGGAGTTGGCCCTTCTGTCCAAAATTCTGGTGAATTCTGTTGGCAGTCAGTCTGAAAACTAATGGAATAATGGGACAACAGAGGCAATTATCTCGGATTGTCCTGAAGTTTTCGAATGCAACATATGGAATGGCCCATATGTAGAGAAGAAAAATGAAAGATCTGGGTTTGGGATTAATGAAAGGCAGGGTAGAAAATCTAGCATAACATTTTTTTTAAAAAAAAAAATTGTTTTAGGGGCAAACAAAAAAAATGCTTAAGTCCTGATCACTCCTTCGTGTCATAAACTCATATGATTTCTCTACATTTGTGCTTGATTGACACATGGAGATGCATGGAGATACAGTTCCCTAAAAAAAGCTGAATGGGTGAACTCAACCCCATTGTAAACACAGATAAAATATTAGTTGAATATCCCATTTTTGATAAGTCTTTCATGGTGTGTCGGTGATAAATAGGTAGGGATGAGCCAACTTGTAGATCTGGGAAAGTGCTCTTTGGTTCTACTTCAGTATTTGGCCTGGGGTCAATCCTCCTCTGTCTGTCTCTAAGTAAAAAGTAAATAGCCATCTCTTTACAGGGCTGCTGGGAGACCAAAGCCTAAATAAATTTGAAATGTCACTGCACAGTAAAAGATCATAAGAAGAGACAAGAAATGAGCTTCCAAGATTGGTAGGATGTCAGGAAGGTAGGACGATAGATAGGTAGGAAGATTCTCTGGGTCTTTGTATCCTTCCTTCCTTCCTTCCTTCCTTCCTTCCTTCCTTCCTTCCTTCCTTCCTTCCTTCCTACCTACCTACCTACCTACCTACCTACCTACCTACCTACCTACCTACCAACCAACCAACCAACCAACCAACCAACCAACCAACCATGTATTTCTTCTGTCTAGAAGAACAGGAGTTTTCAGAGAAGGACACTTTGCTTTTGCAGCCAGATGGTAGCAGACTCAAAATCTCAGAAGATTTGAATCCTCTATTGCAGTGTTTCTCAACCTTGGTGACTTGAAGTCCACAGGACTTCAAGTCACCAAGGTTGAGAAACACTGCTCTTATTGGCTTCACCACCAGGATCGTTGTTCTACTTGTTCTTTTCTATGATAATGATCATGATTTCTCCTCCTCCTTTTTTGAGAGTCAAGTTATCCAGAAGATTTTCTTCTTATCCTGAACAGAGAAACAAGAGTTTATCTGCCATGTAAGCTTATGTGCCTAAATTGCTACTCTGTGGGTAGCAATCTTGGCCTAATTAATCCATATTAGTTAATCAGATAGTTCCCGAAGATATAGTGTGGTAGGGGAGCATCTCTATAATCTCTAATAGAGCAGGGAGGAAATTGAACTCCATATGGACAAAACAAGAAATAATTGAAAAATAAGGGGTGAGAATGTCTCAAGGTGAGTTGATGCGACTTGGCAGGAGTTACAAATTGATAGGCACTAAGCAGGTAATGAGCCACAGTCCTCGGCTGTAACTTTCTACTGCCTTTCTTCTGCCTTTTCTGTGAAAATGTCATTAAGTATTAAACTGCATCCTTTGGTGAATGACTTCATCACACAGCTGTCTCAAGCCCTTTCTTTCTCGGTTGATTGCACCATGAAATAATATTCTCTTTATCACAAGGAAGTTGGGAAAGGACTCTCTTTAACTGATAAGATTTAAGCATGAAACCGTCCTTGCTCTTTGCTTTTCTACATAGGAAGGAGAGTCCATGAACCTTTTGGAAATGTGGGAGTATATCAAAGAAAAAAAAAAAGGTTAATGAATCTGGCTAATCCATTAAGAAACTGCAATATCCTGAGTGAAGAATATAAACCCCAGTGAAGCTAGAGAGAGTTAGCTTAGCATGCACACATGTGAGTTAATGTTATTGTTAGATATCCCACACCATGCACATATTTATCCTTAAGTGAGAGCCATTTGAATGAATAAGGCTCATTTTTGATATAAGGGTGCACAGAAACACAGTCCTCACAATAATATTCATCACAGGAAACTGGATCTACCTAGTTCAGAACTAGGCAATCAGATCTGAACTACAACCCCCATCAGTCTTAACTCCCTAAATCAAGCAATAGTGGGAGTGATAGTCCAACACATTTGCTTACTTTTTCTTTTTCTTTTCCTTTTTAACAAGTTTTTATTTTTATTCTCCTATATATAGTTACAAGTATACATTCACATAGTTCTTGTTTATCTTTATCACTT
Source organism: Thamnophis elegans (assembly GCF_009769535.1). Taxonomy (NCBI): domain Eukaryota; kingdom Metazoa; phylum Chordata; class Lepidosauria; order Squamata; family Natricidae; genus Thamnophis; species Thamnophis elegans. Next base: position 2,290,127 of record NC_045551.1, read on the forward strand.
TTGCATATTTATTTTTTCCATATAAAGGGTTAAAGTATACATTCTACCTATTTTGTATTATCACCACCATAATTTTGTCTTTTCTTTTCACCCTCCCTCCCTTTACTCCTTCCTCCCTTCTTCCTCTCCTTACCCTTTCTTTCTTCCCTTGCCTCTTCCCTACTCCCCTCTTCCTCTTCCTCCTCCTGCCCTATCTCTTTCTCTTTCTATCCCTTCCCTCCTTCCTCTCCTTTCCTCTTCCTCCCTTCTCTCCTATTTCTAGGATAGAAATAGGCACATTTGCTTACTTATCCCTAACTTGTCAAGAAAATTAACCCCAGAAAGCATCTATTATTATACAACATATATGATTATACAATATTATATCTACACATGTAGTTCATATTTTCATATTGCAATTAGATAGTGGGAGAAGCAATGCAGTTAAGAGTGTAGTAAGTTCCCTATGACAGTCTAGGCACGATCTAAAATCCTTCTTTATTATTTGGTTCTGGTATTTCCCTGAAATTTGCATTATCTTTCTAGTGAATAATTGAAAAGATTTATTTCTATCAAGCTACCTATTATGACTCTGGACTGCATGCCATGTTTTTCTTAGACTTACATTAGATACTGTTTCTATTTAATAGGCTGATTTCTCTCTGTTGTCTATATGCACTTACGTGTGAGTGTGTGTTTTGGGACTCTTGATTCACTATCCCCCCAGTCATATGATTGTGATCTGTTTGTAAAAATATCTGGAAAGGATAAGCACCTTTAAAAAAATATTGAGAAAAGATGTTCTGAAACCATTTTAGTAGAATCTCATGCCATATAATCAAATTTCCCAAACCTATTTTCCCCCACTGTGAAAAATCTAATAAGGAAGGAGTACAAGGAGTAAGGAGGCTACAAGGAATCTACACATTTGCAAGGAATGGAACAATCAAACTGAAATTGGAATCTAGAAGGCAAAGTTTTATATCATTTCCAGAAGATAATTTTAGTTCAAGAAAAGTACCAGAGGCTCTACATGCAGCAGGTTCCTAATATTCAAGGAGATAAAAATAGTCCCTGGAGCATAATATGGGAGGAAAATACCTTTTCTTAAGAGTATGACATGTTTAATTGAGCCAAGATTTTTCTACTGAAGAGAGCAGTCAACTTACACTCAGTTGCTAAGCTAGCTGGCTTTCAGAGCTATTCTTATTCCATGCAGCAAATAGGGGAAAATGCACCAAATGCTCAGAGAATCTTAAATCACATTTTCTCTATCTTTTATTACCGTGTTGACATATGCTTAGTAAAACAATACTTCTTGCCTTGGGTGTTCGCTGATGAAATGCAGAAAAAGGGAAGGAGTCTAAACTAGGAAATGTGTAAACACACAGATGAACTCGCTTTGTCTTGGCATAAGGTAGAATTGATACAACAAAAAGCAAATCTATCCATATGTCTGTCGGTGAAAAGCTATTTCTTCTCCCTGGCTTTGCCTTGAGCTTTGATATAAGTAATACTCCCAATGAATCTTAGTTATACTGACTTTCCACCACTATCCAATCCAAGGTAGACATCCTGATTTATGACGCTGTAAGATTTGATTCCGTTTGAATCAGCCTTCTCTTGGGTTAGAGCTGATTGGAGTAGAAAGCATCCAGTTACGTTACTTTAAAGGAAAATGTTGTTTGTTGGGTGAGAAAAATTGTTTTCAGTTCTAAATTGGCATCAAAAACAACATTCTTTGGGCTTCATCTCTTCTATCATAGCAACATTCTTTTGTTGTAGTTGAAATAAGAGGACATAGAATTTAAACATTGACCTCCTGGGAGAGAAATGTCACCAGTTTTTACTCCAGACCATTTGCGAAGTTGCTGAAATTTTCTTATAACCATATATGACTCTTCCTGACACGGCTGAACATCAATAGCAATAGCAATAGCAATAGCAGTAGACTTATATACCGCTTCATAGGCCTTTCAGCCCTCTCTAAGCGGTTTACAGAGAGTCAGCATATTGCCCCCAACAACAATCCGGGTCCTCATTTCACCCACCTCGGAAGGATGGAAGGCTGAGTCAACCCTGAGCCGGTGAGATTTGAACCGCTGAACTGCTGATCTAGCAGTAGCCTGCAGTGCTGCATTTAACCACTGCGCCACCTTGGCACAATATCAAGGGATATTGTGTTCCACCACAAAACCGCGAAGCCCTTATCCGCGCCAACATAAGTGCGGAGGGCAAATCCGCGCCGTCCGAAGCTCTAAGGAAAAACGCGACCCTACCGCGATGACATAATCGCGGAGGGCAAATCTGCGCCTTCCGAAGCACTCAGCACCCTAAATCTAAACCTAAACCTAAACCTAACCCTAACCCTAACCCAAACCCAAACCCTAACCCTAACCCTAACCCTAACGCTAACCCTAACCCTAACCCTAACCCTAACCCTAACCCTAACCCTAACCCTAACCCTAACCCCAAAGCAAACCCCTAAACCTAATCCCTAAACCTAATCCTAACCCTTACCTTAATTTAAATCGGCTTTCTGTTTTAAAGCACCCTTCTGCCGCCGCGCTGTGGTCGTGGCGGTGATGACGCGTGGTGATGACGTCGCGGCTTTAGCAACGCGGTTTTATCACCGCTATTTTGACGAGCACGGTTTTGTAGTGCCACGGGGATATTGTGCTTCAAGATGAATCAGGGGGGCCTGGATTTGAGAACTGCTCTTCTTGGTAATAGCCCAAAAAATATAGAACATCCTTTTCCTGGATGTTCAATCATCCTTCCCAACTTTTTGCATTCAGGGAAGTCCCTAAAATGGTTTTATTTCGTGAGGTCTTTGGATCCTAGGATGATTTACAAGATCATCTCTGTTTTTGTTATTGCAATTGCTGTTCCAATTACAATTACGATTTTCAAAACATAATTTCTCCCTGCTTTAATTGCAAGGATATTTGGCATTGTTTTATTCAGGTTTATCGGTCAGAGTTGGCCACGTTGGGACAGTCTGTAGCTGTTCTTAAATAAAAAGGCACAAATTAATATGTATTGGGACCCACAAGAACACATTGTATGGGATAAGTACTATGCAAAGAGGAAACAAAATGAAACTGAAAAGTTCTTTGCACTAATAGAACTTTTATTATGTCTATTTCTCTGGAGCGAATAGTCCAGTTTTTAGATACAGAGACTACTTTCTATACTTAAATATATAAGGAGTAGTGGATGGAATCATGCATTATGTTAAGTGAGGGATCAGCAACCCAAAATCCACATGTCAACCTAACTCTAGGACAGTGTTTCTCAACCTTGGCGACTTTAAGTTCCGTGGACTTCAACTCCCAGAATACCCCAGCCAGCATAGGTATGGTGGCTGAGGTATTCTGGGAGTTGAAGTCCACGGGACTTAAAGTCGCCAAGATTGAGAAACACTGCTCTAGGAGAACCCTGATTGGGATACAAATTTAATTTCAAAACTTTCTGTTCCCAGCTTTCGTACTCTGGTGGAGTGGAAAACAGATGCATCAAAACTTTGCAAAAAGTAACAGCAATATAAACAACCCCTCGTTACTGATATACAACTTCACCCTCTCTTCAAATCAAAACTAGTCATAATTTAAAGATATAATGCAGCCCTTGGATTTAAAAAAAAAGTTCCTTGCTTCTTTGCTAAGCCACAACATAGTTTATTTATTTGTTTCTTTAAATTATTTACATGGCTGCCCATCTCACAACAGTGATTTGAGGGGCATGCAAGAGTTAAAGCATCAGCCAAAAGAAGCTCACAAAGATTAAAACAATGCTACCACGATGCGTATGATGCTCAAAGTGAACAATGCATCCAAATCATAAAAAAACATATTAACATTACTTGCCCAGCCTCCTGGCCCAAATACTTGGAGAAGCAGCCATGTCTTCAGGGTTTTACGAAAAAGGAACATGGTCAGGGCCAGCCAGATCTCTAGTGTGATGCTGTTTCACAGGGTAGGCACTGCCCCAAAGTTGACATAACTCATGACTCCAAGATAACACTAATAAAGAGGATTCAGAGCATGCCTTCTACATCTGGCAGGCTGAGCATAAATAAAGGGAGAAGTTGACACATGGACAGCTTTATAGATGATAACCATCCCATTGAATTGCACCCAGTGGGAGACAGTGAAACTCATGGAGCTGTGCTATATAAGTATAATGAGAATTGCCAAATGTATTCTGTGTTGCTGCATTCTGGACCAGCTGCAGCTTCCAAATGCTGTTGAAGAGCAGCCCCATGTACAGTGCATTACAGGAATCCAAGTGATTGAAGTATGAGTCACCGCGAGCAAATCCTCCAGGTTGAGGAATGGGTACAATTCAGTGGTGGGTTTCAAAAATTGTTCGAACCTACTCTGTGGGTGTGGCCTCCTTTGTGGGAGTGGCTTGGCACCCATGTGACCGGATGGGAGTGGCTTGCCGCCCATGTGACTGGATATGAAGATGCCGACGACACTTGTCAGGACCACCTTAAATTACCTCACACACAGCACTGGCATGCATAGTAATAGGATGTAAACTTGTTTTTTAAAAGGTATCTTTGGTTTGCGTTAAAACAACTTCAACACATGCAATGTTCTGATTGCACCACAAACGCAGATGTCATCCTTACCTTTCACAGAGGCACTGAGTTTTATAAATAGGAGCATGATAGTGTGGAATAATCCTATCCAAGGACCAGTGGTGGGTTTCAAATAATTTTGGAATCTCTTCTGTAGGTGTGGCCTGCTTTCCGGGTCCACTGGTGGAACCTCTTCTAACCGGTTCGGTAGATTTGACGAACCAGTTCTACCGAATAGGTGCGAACTGGTAGGAACCCACCTCTGGTACAATTGGTATACAAGGCAAATGGGCAGAGATGGCTGGCATTTTTTCACTGAGCAGGAGCCACGAATCTAGTAGAACCATCAACCACCATGCCACTCCACAACTGTACACTGATTCCAGGGAAATGTAACACCAACCGAAGTTATTTCTCCAGGGAAAGAACTTTAAAACTCACAGCCACTCAGTCTTGCCAGAATTGATAGTGGCTCGATGAGGACACTTGATTGATTTATTTAATTTAATTTGTATGCCGCCTACTCTCAAAGAGATTCAGGGCGGCTCACACTGATCAGGAGTAAATTTCCCTACAAATTTCCGTTTATTCACCTCCTTGCCTTCCCCAATCTTTTCTGCTACATGGTCTTGGATAGGAAGAGAAAAATATTTTAGAAAGTACTTTAAAGGCTTCAACCCAGTGGTGGGATTCAGCCAGTTTGCACATATTTGGGAGAACCGGTTGGTAACTTTTTAAGTAGTTCAGAGAACTAATTGTTGGAAGAAATCTCCTTTTGTTTTTTCCCCACTTCACAGGGCTAATCCTGTAAGGAAGGCAGGAAGGAAACATTCTGGTGTTGTTTCTAGCCTAATCTTTATTGCCCTGCTTACAGAAACTGCCTCTCCCGTTAACCCTTATTACATTGTAACAGCTAAGGCGAAGCGCCCATCGACCTGAGTGACCTTGAGTTGGCCACGCCCACCCAGTCACAAGACCACTAAGCCCCACCTACCCAGCTGGTCATTAGGGAAGAGTAACACTTGTTAAATTATTTGAATCCCACCACTGCTTCAACCTAATCCACCATTTTGGATTTTCTAAGAGGCACCAGCCTTATCATCTGAATAGCTTGAAAATATCAAAGGAGCAATCATTGGTGATTACAGAGATTTTGAAGAAACAAAATACAGCAGAAACAAACAAAGACTCCCGTGTTCAAGAAGTCATACCCTCTATATAAGCAGGTTGTATCTCAGAAATGTCATTTCCTATATATCTACATGACAAATAGCTGGATAAATGCTTGGCCAGTCTGGCTTTTACAAAAAACATCACATGTCTCTTTTTCCCCCAAAAGAAATGATAGGCAGGTTTAGCTGTATTCCCAAGAACTGAATTATTCCTTGCTTGTTTTCAATTACGATGACATGCCTTGTAATCATCCAAAAACACTTTCCAATTAAAATAGCATGAGGAAAAAATAACAAGAAATTAAAATGTAAATAATAAAAAAAGCAATCATTATCTGCAAAAGATATACGGTGTGTGTTCATATTCTTTTACAATGGAGGGAATGATATGCAAATTCAGCCAGGGAGAGCGAGGGAGCAAGAATAGCTGAATGTCTTCCAAAGGGTCTGTCTTATGGACTTTAGCATTTAGCAATAACATTTAAACTTATTATATACTGCTTCATAATGCTTTACATCCCTCTCTCAGTGGTTTACGGAGTCAGCATATTGCCCCCAACAATCTGTATCCTCATTTTACCCACCTCAGAAGGATGGAATGTTGAGTCAACTTTGAGCTGGTGAGGATTGAACGCCTGGCAGTGCGCAGAGTCAGCCTGCAATATTACATTCTAACCAAGATGCCACCATGCCCTTAGTTATTAAAAAAAAATACTAGCAAGAACTTATGATTTTAATGTTACATCTCTAGGCATGTAACAGTGCATGACCAAATCCTCAAGGATGCCTTGCCTAGAATTTGGTCCTTTAAATTTGGTTCTTATGAATAATCAAAAGTAAATACTTTCTTCTGGGAGAGTGAAATACATTTCCAATTCTTATTTAGAAAGGCACCTCTAATTTTAATTCAGGTGGAAATTTTCATTTATCAGGAACCACGCTGGCAGTGGTTAGAATGCAATGTTGCAGGCAAACTCTGCCCGTTAGCCAGGGAGTTTGATCAGGGGCTCAAGGTTGACTTAACTTTCCATCCTTCCAAGGTCAGTAAAATGAGATTGTTAGGGGCAAAATGCAAATAATCCTGACATGGTAAATCATCCAGCAACTGCTGAAAGCACAATGGGGTGGTAGATAATTCTAAGTGCTATTGCTAGTTTCAGGTAGAAGTCATCATGTCTGGAAAACATTGCCTTGTATACACTTATACACTCTTCATCTCAAACATTTAGGCTATTATGACAGTTGCTGGTCTGGGGATACAGGTAGTTTTTTTTTTTTTAACTTAGGGCCATTTGTTTAACTATTGTTCAAAGTTACAATGGCTTTGGAAAAAAAAAGATTTATGACCTGCTTTCAAAATTGCAATGGTCGCACCAACTCCCCTCCATAGTAACACAATCGCAATTCAGATGTTGGCAAAATGGCTTGTATTTATGACCAGTGCAGTGTCTTGCTGTTATGGGATTGTGATATGTGCCCTTCCCAGTCAGTTTCCAACTGGTCTTGTTGTATTCGGGTCTTTTCCCATGACATGAAATTGATTTTGAAGGAACCAAATTAATTTCCAAAACTGAACACTTCAACAGGACAATAATTATGGAAGCTATCGAAATAGAGAAACACCCCCACAACATGAATAAATGTGACAATATCTCCCGCCTACCAGACATCTGGAAACCAGCCCTAGTCAACAAATGAGCCCCACCCACCACCCAGGCCATTACAACATGAAAAAACAATAGACACACAGCCAGCACCAATCAGCACCAATCTACCAATCATGATACAACCACACAACCAATCATTCCACTTACTGAAGCAAAGCCAGCACTCCACACACTCCCACCAAGATTTATAGAAAGACGGCAGCTCCAATCACACTTTAAGCCCCAAACCCAGTCTTAAGATGGTGAGTGAGACCTCACTGAAATGTTGCCAAGACAATCTCAATCTTACACGGGAAAAGACCCGAATAAAACAAGACCAGCACACAGACACAGTTTCCAATTTCACAATTGTTTTTAACCTGTATTTTGTCACAATTCTTTTATCTTTAAAAAAAAAACATTTCCTCAAGCAAGAAACATACATTTCTCACAAGACTGGAACAGTATCTTACATTGTGGGGAATTTATTAAGTTCTTGAGGAGTGTTTTGGCCTCGTGTTTTGAGTCTGTGGCTCATATCATTCAATTAGTGTGCTTATTCAGTTTAATCTCCTCATCAAAGCAACATTTTCAAACCATTTAGGCACAACAAAGGAGCTGTAAAATAAAACAATAGTTGAGCTTTATATGATAGGAAAATAATTATTAAAAAGAAAGCATGACATGAATGAAATCCAGATTTCCTTAATGATTCTATCTTGCATTAGAATGAACAGAAGATTCTTACAGAGCCTAATGGAACAGGAGTTGATTTGCAATAATTCTAAGAGTCTCTACTTCTTTGCCTTGCAGTTATATTGTTGAGTTACTCATTATTCATCAGTCACTGTTGTCCAGGATATGAAGTCACAGAGGTTTAATGTTTAATTTTTTGCCTTAAATCATTAAATAAATCTGATTTATAGCCTAATCATCCAAAGTCAATAATTTCATTAGAACTAAAGCACAAGTAGAAGCATTTTCTAATATTTAAAATGCATCTCAGAATATTTTTTTTAATTAAAAAATGTGATTATAACTCCAGTATTATTGCCTGGAAACTTTTCATTTCAAATTGTTATTTTAGTGCCTTGAGGATATCTGAAGGTCAGTATGCTTGAGTGCAGTGATGTGCAAATTTTAGGAGGGTGGTACTGTAAGCACTACGAGCACTATTTGAAAAGGAAAAGTGAAAATGCAGAATAAAGAAATGACAAAATTAAATTGGAATTCAATAAAATCCATTTGAAAATGCACTTTAAAGAGTTAATTAGTTGTACATAATTTACTATTATGTTTACATTATTATTATTATTCACATTTAAAATGAGAATGCATTATTATTATATACTTTATTCATTAAACATAAAACTCAGTCAACTGAACATTCAAAAATGCATTACAAATAACAGTGACTAGTGCTAAGGGCTGATGTGGTTTGTTGCGAGCTTCCTAGGTATCAACCAAGGACCTTCTTAAAATATAAGATGTTCTGAGTAGCACAGTTTTTTGCAGTTCCGCTAGTGTTATTGCAGGAAGCTGCAATTTGTGGGTGTATCTTGTAAAATTCTTGGACATGATGCCAAGGGCCCTGATGACAATGGGTATCACTGTTACATGCTTCATCCATAGCTGTGTAGTTTCGATGGCCAGGTCGCGATATTTCATTATTTTTTCTAGTTCTTTTTCTTCGAATCTGGCATCTCCAGGAACAGCGATATCAATAAACTGTACACTTTGGCTCTCCACAACTGTGATATCTGGTGTGTTGTGTTCCAAATGATGATCCGTTTGTATTTGAAAGTCCCACAAAATCTTCACCTTCTCATTTTCGATAAATTTTTCCATTTCATGTTCCCATGACTTTCTGGATATAGGTAATTCATATTTTTTACATAATGACCAGTGGGTTAATTTAGCAACTCAGTCTAGCTTTGTAATCAGTTTGTGCGATTTTGCTGCATTCACATATTAAATGTGAAACAGTTTCGACTTTGTTATTGCAAAGTTCGCAGTTTGGGTTGTCAGTGGATTTTTGTATCTTCACTTTCATGCATTAGTTTGTAGTGCTTGTTCTTGAGTAGCGATATATTGTTGTTGTTGTTGTTGTTGTTGTTGTTAATCTTTGGTGAGATTCACAGCCTTTGGGGCTGGTTGGTAGCTCAACAGTTCGAGTCCTAACTAAGGACCTAGGAACTGTTAAGGTAACGTCGGAGGATATAAACTGTTCTAAGTAGGGTGGTTTTTTTGTAGAATCAGAATGTTCAAGTCTGATAATTGCTGGTATTGCTCCAAGGGCTCCAATTACAATCGGAACAACACATAATTTCTTTTTCCTCAGTCGCTCAACTTCAATTTGCAAGTCCCGGTACTTTGTGATTTTTTTTCTTGCTGTTTATCTTCAATTCGTGCATCTCCAGGTATTGCAATGTCAATGAACCATACTTTTTTCTTTTCAACTATTGTTATGTCAGGTGTGTTGTGGGCCAAGTGCCTGTCAGTCTGGATTCTGAAGTCCCACAAGATCTTGACTTTCTCATTCTCTAAAACCTTCTCAACCTGATGTTCCCAGTGTTTTTCTCAACCTCTTCTGTAGGTGTGGCCTGCTTTCCGGGTCCACTGATGGAACCTCTTCTAACCGGTTCGGTAGATTTGATGAACCGGTTCTACCGAATAGGTGCGAACTGGTAGGAAACCACCTCTGACTTGATAGCCCCCAGACACTCAACGCACGCATACACACTCATACACAACCACAACCCTGTATTAGCAGTGGCCAATGTAATGTTTTTGAGCACAGTCCTCCGTAATATCAGCTAGAAGTTCAAATATGAGGAAGATTGGATGATATTTGTATGTTCCTTATCTAGACACAATTCATTTGTCAGCTAGTGGGTTTTTAAAATAGCTATTACTACTAAGCAAAATAATGGATAAGGAAGAGTAATACTCCTGCAAAAATGCATCCCTGGGTGTATTAATCATGTCCAATATTAGATTTTGAGCAGCCAGTCTTTGACTAGTAATGGTATATGCTTTGTCAGGGAAAAGTCTTGAGAGATGGAGAGGCAATTGATTAGACAGCTGCCCCCATACATTATTGGTCTGAAAGAATAATGATGTGATGGAAAAGCTACATAAGTCTGACCCAGATGCAAATCACTTGGTTGGCCATTAACCAATGGAGCTAGGAAATAGTGTGGAAAGAGATCTCAGAAGAGAGAATACAGGTATTCTAGGAGAAAAAGGAAAAGAAAAAAACAAATGGAGACAATCCCTTATAAACCTCAATATAGTGCTTTTTCTAATTTTTTTTTAAAGGTGCTTGCCTTGCTTTGTGCAATTGACAGCATCAGGCACCAGGCTGAGAAGCAAGATATTTTGGACCATTTCTACCAACCTACCTTTCTACCTGATATGTAATTAATGTGAAATTAAGCATGAAATAACTATTACAGATCAGAAAGAGCCAAATTCTGCAGGAGGTAACTCAAATTTAATGGAACAGGCAGGAGTTAGAGAAAAAAAGTCTTGGCGATAGGACTTGGCTTTGTACCACAAATTTGCAGTATCGTTCCTGTATACCTTTCTAGAGCTTTAAAACAAATAGGAGAATGCCCTTCCCAGTTTATAAAGAAGGGAAGCAATTGAGCAAGGATGCTCAGCAGATATAGTATTAGCCGCTGGTTGGTTGAATAAATACAACCTGTATATTTCACCATCATTTCTCTTCTCATGAAGTGAGTGGGAAGCATGTCAAGCAATTGGGGTGAGTTTTTTTTTTTTAATAAGCAAAGGTGTACATAATCTCTAAATCACACTGGAACTTGCAGGCTTAATTTTAAAATAAGGGGAAAAGATGGATTTATATCTAATTAGTCATGAAGAATATTGTTATGCAAGCCTTCAATGAACACAATTTTTTACAATAATAAATAAGCAAAATATTCCTTGTTCTGTGAACCTATGCCCGCACATCAACAGCATAAATTGTTTCTTCTAACTTCAGAATATCACTGGAACAGGAATTTGTTTCTTTGGTAGTAGATATATATATATTATTTACACAGACACTCATAGAGACACAGACACATGCATCTTCTCTCTCACCACATTATTTTCCTACATGCCAAAAGCCTTTTTAAAAACTCCCATCATGAAATCATGCGTTGGCCTATAGAATCTCTGGTTTGTCTCAGTTGGTGTGTGCATTTTGTATTTTGTGTGTGTGTTATGTATATGTGTGTGTACACACACACACACACACATACACATACATACATACATACATGGTTGAAACTTTAAAATCTTCCTAATGCATACTCAGTGGAAATACTAAAGAGGATAATACCTCCATGTGTCTCTCCCTGAACTATGCTTGTTACACCTAGCTATTCAGCCACACTGAGATTTAATTAAGATAGTTTACCTTTTCCTTTTAAATCTTTAAAAATTAAGCTCTCTTCAGAAATGAACCTTTTTTATTTTTTTGACAAAGCTCCTGGAATTCAGAGTAACTTGACTGTCCTTTTCCAGGATAAATAAATATTCTCTAGTTTGTTTAAAAAAAAAATTCAAACTGTAAAATAAAATAAAAAAATTCAAACTGTATTCATACTTAAATCCATTTTGTAGATTAGTACATCTTCACAAGGAGGATATTCTGCAACTCTACGGTAAGTGTGAATCACAAAAGTTAGTCACTCATAGGAAGGTGGTTGAGGTAAAATATTCCACTATTGAGTAATCAGTATTACGAGGTGGCGCAGTGGTTAGAATGCAGTACTGCAGGCCACCTCAGCTGACTGCTAGATCAGCAGTTCAGTAGTTCAAATCTCACCGGCTCAAGGTTGACTCAACCTTCCATCCTTCGGAGGTGGGTAAAATGAGGATCCAGATTGTGGGGGCAAGTTGCTGACTCTGTAAACCGCTTAGAGAGGGCTGAAAGCCCTATGAAGCGGTAGATAAGTCTAACTGCTATTGCTATTGCTATTGCTATATTAATTGGCCCTCTTTCTACCACCTGATAAATTCTAGGGTTTGAAGCTAAATAGGAAAGTTTACAAAAACTATTTAAAGAAGAAAAATAAAATCACTTCCATAATGTTATTAAGAAAAGGATGTGGTTCACAGAAGTTAAGCTTGGCTTGAGGGCATTCTTTACTGTTTTTATTGGTGGAACTGTAGACATTTTTTCCTTTCCCTTCTTTAATATAGAAAAGCATTTTTGTTGGTTACCAACATTATTCAATCCAGTTTCTTTTCACTTGTACATTACAGCTGCATAATTTACAAATAAATGTCTTTTTCTGCTTTGTGTCAAGAGGTTGGTGGAGAAGCAAAAATAATTTTATTTATGTGGAAATGTAAATCTTCTGTATATACCATGCTTATTCATCTAGCAATCAAACTCATTCTAATCAATTGGACTCCTTCCAACATAATTGACACATAGGACACATTACAATCTGTGTGTGTGTGTGTGTGTGTGTGTTTGTGTTTGTGTCTGTCTATCTATCTATCTATCTATCTATCTATCTATCTATCTATCTATCTCTCTCTCTCTCTATCTATCTATCTATCTATCTATCTATCTATCTATCTATCTATCTATCTATCTATCTTAGAATTTTAACTTAGAGATCTTTTCTTTTTAAATGCATCCCAACAAAATTCTATGACCAGAATTTTTAAATGTGATAGGGTTCTATTGAATACCACAAATGGCCAAAAAAAACCACAGGGATCATTGAACAAGTCAACCCAAACTCAAGAGTTCTTCTCACTTAAGGCACATTTGCCCAAGCTTCATTTATCACAATTTGAAGAACTAGCTTTCTGGAGAAAGCTCTAATGGTGGGGAAAGAGGAAGAAGAAACGGATGGCCAGAAGCAAGGTGGGTAAACTCAATTAATTGTAGTGGTGGTGCACTGTTTGAAAGGGCCGGAGGACCAGGCTAGAGACAAACTGTGATGGAGAAGATCTATCTATGTGGTTGCTAAGAGTTGATACTGACTTGATGACGACCAGGCAATCAAGATGTATATGAATGAACCAGAAGCTGCCAATCATGATATTTATATTTTTCTGCGAGAAGGAAAAGCTGCAATAGTCTGACTGAAAGTTATCACTGTGGACTTCCAGGAATTTCAACAGCTGTTTTGCCCAAACTAATCTTATTGCACCAGATAAGGGTGCAGAGCAGACTCGCCTTTCATCGTGAAGCAAAAGAAGACCTTTTGTGCCATTATTTTCATTTTTAGTACTTTGGGGAACAGTGCTCACACTTCAGTAACTGTCTGTTATCTAAAGCTCAGAAGATCCTTCCCTCCTGGATTGACCTCAAGGCAGGTTTTTGAGTGTTTTGCTTCTTCTGAAGGTATGCTGTATCTTAAAACCATGAGCATTGTTAACTCCGTATAAAACCAAATAAAAGCCAAACTACCCAAAGCCTATTGTTGTCGTTAACGAATGTTTACTACAAGGCTTTCATGAGTTATCCTTCCTTTTGCTAAATCTCTGCCCTGCTTGCAGAACATCAGAAAGATGCTGCTAGTACCTTTTCTGACTAACGCATTTTATTAGAAGGCACAAGATGTGCCTCGCTGGATTAACTATTAAAGAAAATAAACATGTTTTTAGGGTACCAACATAAGTGGGTCATACCAGAATTATTTATTCCTAGTTGTCATGCCCTTAACTTTTTCAATACACAATTGTAGAATTCACATCCATGGAATAGTCCCTTGGCAGCTCTCTTAGCAAGATTTTGGAAGTAGTTTGCCATTGTATGTTTTCTAGGAAAGAGAAAGAGAGAGAGGGAGGGAGGGAGGGAGGGAGGGAGGTAGAGAGAGAGAGAGAGAGAGAGATAGAGAGAGAGAGAGAGACAGCTGAAACTAGAATAGCAATAGCAATAGCAATAGCAATAGCAGTTAGACTTATATACCGCTTCATAGGGCTTTCAGCCCTCTCTAAGTGGTTTACAGAGTCAGCATATTGCCCCCAACAACAATCCAGGTCCTCATTTTACCCACCTCGGAAGGATGGAAGGCTGAGTCAACCTTTGAGCCAGTGAGATTTGAACAGCCGAACTGCAGAACTGCAGTCATCTGAAGTAGCCTGCAGTGCTGCATTTAACCACTGCGCCACTAGGCTAAGCTGGCTCATGGTCTCCTGGTTTGTAGATGCTAAAACTGATGATGCAAAAGAGTACACTTTTTTTCTAAAGGCAATGGTAAACTTTTCCAAAACAAACACTTTGAGATAAGCTGTAGAACATCCTGGGTAGCAGAAAAGATTTTATGGTATTTTCAGTTTTGATTCAAATGTGTGTTTATTAATTCTTCTGTTCTGTTCTCCTCTCTCATTTATCCTGAGTTGAATCCAGAAAGGCATTGCTGATAGATGATGACGCATATCACATTAGAGGAAGAGCAGGTGAAAACACCTCTGATCTTGTCTTTTGAAGTTGTTAAGGCAGGTGATGATGCTGTTGGTGTAGATGAGGACATCTGGATTTGTTGGAGGGTCTGATTCCCATGTTATTATTATTGTTCTGTTGTTCTTTTGCTTCTGAGAAATTACTTGTCTGGAATACTTTAATCCCACATCTATGCCTAAACAACAAAGATAATTTGAAGAATTATTTGCATTATTTGAAATTACTAAAAATATTAATTATATAATTCAAGCATGTGGCAAGCATACGGAACCTTACACTAGATCAATACTTTTAGAAAATTATATTTTGGGGGGTTATAACATGGTTTTATGTAGCAAACATAACACATATCTTTGTAATTATTTTTATTGCACTACTATTTTTATTTTAGTTTTCTTTTTAATTTATAAATCATCTAATATTGTATGTTAGATGCTGCAAATGTCAGTCAGATTTTAGCCACAATGCATTTCGAGAGACAAGAAAAAAGTATTAAGACTATCCTTCATATTTACACAGTACTCAATTTCTTTGCACTAACTGTAGAGATTTGAACTAAAACAAAGGAGACCCATTAGTCATCATTATAATTTAATGGCTTGGAACATTTTTGAGTCAATAAGTACACAGAAGAGTAAACTTTTCTATTGTTGTTAGAAAGTGGCATGATCTCTTCAACAAAGTTAATTTGAAAAAGTTCAGTGTTTCATGTTTGAGGCAACTGTCTTATTATGTGGTGAAGGCATCCACTTCACATTTTAATTTGATATAGAGATAGATAGAGATGATAATAGATGATAAATATAGATGATAGATATAGGTATATATTATAAAAACTCTCTCTCTCTCTCTCTCTCTCTCTCTCTCTCTCTCACACACACACACACACACACACACACACACACACACACACAGAGGCAATTGAACACTTTTTGTCCTATCTATTCATATATATATAGCATGTATACAATTATAATTGAGCCAAAAGACAACAACAATAACAACAAAATACTTTAAAAGGCTTGGATACACAGAAGTGTTTTATACCCTTTGTGAACTGTAACCAAAAGGGAAATAGCAATGCCAGCACACAAAAGAAGATCTAAATAATCTGAGTCCAGACTGCTTAATAATTTCTTTATGTAGTGAACACTTGAACTGATCCTGGAAAGCAGTGATAAGCAGTCCGTTTGACAGAGGAATAATCTGGGGATTTCACATCTATGCTGCAGCATTCTGGGCTAGTTACTGAATCAAAGTCATCTCCAAGGAATGCTAAGAGAACATTGCAATAATTCAGTCTTCAGTTGCCACTACTTATGCTGCTAATGCAAGTTTTATCTTCAGGAGACAACATCTTGGGTCTCAAAATATGAGGTTTTCAGCATCAGTGCTACATCTAAGAGAACCTCCAAGTTTCAGGCCTTATATTTAAGGGAAAAAATACCAATTCAAACATTTCTCCTAAATCCTGAAATTTCTTGTCCAGGTTCAGATTTAGTTTACTCCACCACAAAAATAAACTCAGAAATATTTTTTTCTTGTCCAGGTTGAGATTTAGTTTCTTCTACTGGATTCTGTCTTTTAAAGTCAGAGACAGGCAGTGGATTACAACCCTATGTTTATAGCAAAGGATAAGTATACCTGGATATCAACAGCACCTATGGATAGTTCTTCCAAGCTACGTCCTGTTCTTGTTAAATAACAATGGAGATTAAAAACAATTCCAAGAAAGCAAGCAGAATTCCAACAGTGCCACTTTCTCCGAGACTTTCTAAACCTTTAAAATCCCAATGCCAGATCTCTCCAGAAAATTTAAAATAATATAGTAGCATTCTGATTTATGGTATTAATGAAATTGCTCTTCCCTTCTTTCTTTCGCAGTTTAGATAATTCAATAAAGTAACCAGATCTACTTCTTTCAAACCTATTGAGCCAAATATTGAATGAATAGACAATTGTCTATGAGAGTTACTCGGTTTGTTATTGGAAGGCTTTCTCTATCAATTTGGCTAAGCATGGGATATTGGCTGCTGACCTATAATTGGCATCAGATAGGTTGATTCCAAATAGGTGAGAAATTGGAGATGGCTTCTTGAGCTAGGACCACAGATATCCTTAACATCAAAAATGAATAATAGAATAGAATAGGAGAGGAGAGAACAGAACAGAACAGAACAACAGAGTGGTCCGCCCCTCTGTTCAGGCAGGAATCCATATACCATTACAGACAAATGGTTGTCCAATCTCTTCTTAAAAACTTCCAGTGTTGGAGAATTCACAATTTCTGGAGGCAAGTTCTTCCACTGATTAATTGTTCTGTCAGGAAATTTCTCCTTAGTTCTAAGTTGCTTCTCTCCTTGATTAGTTTCCACCCATTGCTTCTTGTCCTTTATTTATTTTTGCCTAATTTAGTTTCAGACTATACTCCCAGCAGCCTCAATCAAATTGGTAAGTAGCAAGAATTATGGGAATGTTACTGAAAACTTCTGGGTAATGGCAGTAATTAATTCCCTGGGTAAATAAACAAATGAAATCTGACAGATAAAATGAACACATGTAAAGATGTTGTTCTGTTGAATATATTCCAAAATAGTCTAAATATGAAGAAGGAATCTTAATAATCATGTATGTTTGGAAGATTAGACCTGTAGGTTTAATTTGTAATAACTCTGTTTTTGGAAAGCTATTCCTCTTACTATATTACCAGAATAATACAAACTTAGAAAACCTATGATCAATCTTGTGAATATCCCTTACAAATCTAATGAGGTCAACCAACATTCAGTTTTCTATATATATATTATTTTAAGTGGTTTTGTATTATTTCCCATCTAGAGTAACTGAATAAGCCATTTACTGAATAACCCTTGTTTTCTGGAATAGAGTAACAACCAGAATACATAAAATTGAAATATCATAGTTTACATCATTAGAAACATTGTTTAGTAAACGCTTGTAAATTAATGTGGTGATGTTAAAAGAAATATTTGTTGTCAGGTTAAAGTTCATAGTAAAGACACAACAAAAAAGGATTATAATTGGTGGTGTCCTATTTGAGTGTGAATCAGTAGAAAATTTTCCTCTATAAGAATAAAGATTTATCACACTGTAAGACATCATTTAAAAAGTGCAACGCTGTTGCAATTTTAAATTAAGATAACAGTTTTATTTGAAGAATATATTAAATATTGTATGGGCATCTGATTTTTTAAAATATTACAATGTGAGGTTTAGTTAGTAGTTCAGTATATTAACACAGCAAGCTGTCTCTCATCTGGAATATTTGGTTTTTAATATATAAAAATATTCCATTAATAACTGGGCATTAATAACTTCTCAGTGGGGACAAGATTCTTACTTTGTGTTCACACCTTTTCACCATTAAAATTCTTTGCTGAACTTACATTTTATTTCATTTCATGCAAAGAAATGAAAATGATAAAAGAAAAAATAAATTTTTTTTATCGGCTTCATGTTTATTTTATTTCAAATAGCAAATACAAAAAGCTACAATACCAACTGGGAATAAGAAAGATAAATAATGTTAATACAGTCAAGAAAAGAAAAATCTGGATATACTGTATATTCTGGCAATTAAGCTAAACTCCGTGGTGGGATTCAGCCAGTTCGCACCTATTCGGGAGAACCGGTTGCTAACTTTCTAAGCAGTTCAGAGAACCTGATGTTGGAAGAAATCTCCTTTTGTTTTTTCCCACTTTACAGGGCTAATCCTGTAAGGAAGGCAGGAAGGAAACATTCTGGTGTTGTTTCTAGCCTAATCTTTACTGCCCTCCTTACAGAAACTGCCTCTCCGGTTAACCCTTATTACATTGTAACAGCTAAGGCGAAGCGCCCATCGACGTGAGTAACATTGACTTGGCCACGCCTACCCAGTCACATGACTACTGAGCCCCACCTACCCAGATAGTCATTAGGGAAGAAAACCAGTTGTTAAATTATTTGAATCCCACCACTGGCTAAACTAAACAAGAAAAAAGGAGAAAAATAATAGAAAAGTGGGGAAATTATGTAATAGCCATAGGTAGCAATATAAAAGTAATGCAGTCCTTCAGGTTTTTGTTAAATCTAGAACCATATAGAGGAGGGATGTCAACCTCAAGGCCAGGGAACCAGAGCTGGCCCGTGGCCCATTTAGATCTGGTCCACAGGGCTGCTGCCCTCACAAGCTCTGTTTTCGCTGGCAGAGGGTTGCAGGAGGCTGTCACAGCCAAAAATGGAGTTTGGGAGCCCGTTTTCGCTGGCAGAGCCTTTGGGCCACCACAGGGGCCCTGACACAAGTCACGTTAAGCTGGCCACCCCCACCCTCCTGCGGTCAAACACAATGCTGATGCGGCTCTCAGTGAAATGGAGTTTTGATACCCCTCATATAGAGAGTGAAGAACACATCATCCTCAGTACTTCTATTACTGACTAGACAAAATAGAATCATATAAAGCAGAGGTGGGTTCCTACCAGTTCGCACCTATTCAGTAGAACCGGTTCGTCAAATCTACCAAACCGGTTAGAAGAGGTTCCACCAGTGGACCCGGAAAGCAGGCCACACCTACAGAAGAGGTTCCAGAATTTTTTGAAACCCACCACTGGTCCTTGGATAGGATTATTCTACACTATCATGCTCCTATTTATAAAACTCAGTGCCTCTGTGAAAGGTAAGGATGACTACTGCGCTTGTGGTGCAATCAGAACATTGTGTGTGTTGAAGTTGTTTTAACGCAAACCAAAGATGCCTTTTCAAAAACAAGTTTACATCCTATTCTTATGCATGCCAGTGCTGTGTGTGAGGTAATTTAAGGTGGTTCTGACAAGTGTGGTCGGCATCTTCATATCCGGTCACATGGGCAGCAAGCCACTCCCATCCGGTCACATGGGCAGCAAGCCACTCCCACAAAGGAGGCCACATCCACAGAGTAGGTTCAAACAATTTTTGAAACCCACCACTGATATAAAGGGTCCTGAATAACAGTAAAGTTTTCAGTAAAAAACATATTGCTAACAAAATATGTATATAAATAACTGAAAATCAAATCACTCTAATTTCCTTTAATAATTGAAGATTCAAGACTCTGCTCCTCATTCCATAAAGGAAAATATTGCCTTGAAATGCAAAACGGCTGATGGTACATATTTGGGTGTACAAAAACAGATTGGAGGAATGAAAAAAAAAGATATTGTTTCAAATAGTGGAACAATATCCTGGATCTGAA
Organism: Thamnophis elegans; assembly: GCF_009769535.1. Classification (NCBI taxonomy): domain Eukaryota; kingdom Metazoa; phylum Chordata; class Lepidosauria; order Squamata; family Natricidae; genus Thamnophis; species Thamnophis elegans. The sequence continues at coordinate 2,310,181 of NC_045551.1, forward strand.
CAGAAATGTCAACATGATGTTGAGACAAAAACACTTTAGTATGGAACAGGTGGAGGGCTGCAGGTTTAAAGCACATCTTCTTTTATCACACACTCTTAGTAGTGTGTTGCTGCTTTCACACTGTTAGGTGAAATCTGTATTTGATAAGTCCAGGAAAGAGGAGAAGTGGAAGATGCATTTAAACTATCACGTTTGCTCAAAAACATACTGTGCCAGTCAGCCATTTACCCCGGCATGAAGTCTTTGGAAGAATACATTCTTAGACCTTGAAGAGGTGATGGTTAAGAGCAGTAAGCCATAAATGAGATTACAAAATGGGTTAAAGGAAATACACCCTAAATGAGATTACAAGATGCTTCAACTCTCCCTTGGGAGCATAGCTTAAACAGCAGCAATACAACAACAAAGAGCAATATATTCAGCTAGGTTAAGTGAACGAAGAGCAGAAGATACCCAATCCATCTTCAGACAGCAGAACTAAAGATTCAACAAACACAAGAGGAGCAGGACAAAGAGAACACTCTAGAATTGGTGAAATTGCACCCAGTGCCTGTCACGCCTACAAGATTGACCTCATCAAGAAACATGTACTATGTAGTTTGAAAACTCTTATTTAGAAAGGCTATATTAACAGAATCTTGAAATCTGAATGGGTTTCCCTTCATCCCCTTTTATCTGCTCCATAATTAGGGCCCGCATCAGACATTTTTGCAAATCACTCTCTTCATAAGTCCTTGTGAATTTATATTTTCATTTATTTGGTGGTGGATTTTCTCTTTCTCCATCAAGATCACACTCTATATTCTCTGCAGTGTCATGCCTTGCACCCAGCACGATGTAATAATTAGACTAGGAGCAGGGAAACCTGGATTCTAATCCTCTGCTAGGCACAGAAGCCAGATGGGTGATATTGGGTCAGTGATCCCTTCTCGTTCCATATCGGTATCAGACTGAGACATAAGGTGGCTGAAAAATGAAAACTCTTCCCACATCATGAGTTGATAGCTTTGCTGTAAGAACTGGATAGGCCCAATTAAAATGAAGAAGATCCTGCAACTAGCAGAACAGATGCTAAGAAGATCAACCTATACCATATATTGAATATAAAGCAAGGATTAAGAGGCTGGGCTTGTTGAACAGAAGATTGGCTGGTCAGGTATGCAGACAGAGTAAGCTCCTGTTTTTGCTCCAGGTCCTGCCAGACTAGCAGTTTGAAAGCATATGAATGCAAGAAGATAAATAGGTACCTGTTGTGGCCCAGTAGGAGCCGTTGGAGCTGCCACCAGACTCCGACAGCGAGGGGGCCCTATGAGTCGGCTCTGGAGGAGGTGGAGGACCGTGGACAGGGTTCAGATTCTGAGCAGGACGCAGAGAGACTGGTTGGCCACCAGGTGGCGCCTGAGCCTTGGACCAGTGGGGAGGAGACAAGGGAGAGTGAGCTGGAAGCCAGTAGTGTGTTGTTCCTGGATGCACGCCATCGAAGAGCTACTCGGCGTCAGCAGCAATTACACAATTACAGGAGATAATTGCGCTCAGCTGGTGGTCATTAGGCTCCTCTCCAGACTATAAAAAAGACTGCTTGTGACACGCCCTTCTTGCAGAAGTCAACGCTTTGACTAAAGAGAACATAACTAGCTTGGCAGGCTGGATTGCTGCCAAGGTTTGTCTGAATTGCTGCCAAGGTTTGTCTGAGTTGCTGCCAAGGTCCTTATCTGTTTGTTTTGCTTGGCTTTCAGCCACCGAGATTCTGGTCTTGCTAATTAAAGTACATTCTAGTTAAGCTTGTCTCGGCTTTCATTACTGGACAGAGGAGGGGGTCAGAACAGGTACCATTTCAATAGGAAGGTAATGGATTTCCATGTTCCTCAGCATGAAGTCATGCTGGCAACTTGACCATGGAAATATCTTCAGACAATGCTGACTCTCTAACCTAGATATGAATTTTTATTATGGTAGATGAAGACATAGAGTATCTTTTAGCTAGCAGTGACCTAATGTTGAATTACTTTTCTTGAACTACTTCTCCACATGTCCAAGCCACTTTTAAATATTTTGTGATTACCATTCATTTCTCTGTGCAAACATTCGTTTGGCACTGCCATTCATGCTTCATCCTGACTCTTTTTCTATGCACACCTCTTAAGTATCTCATTCCCACTGCATTCAATTTACTTTCAAGTTTCTGGTGACATTTTATTTTTTCCCCATTGTGTTTAATCTCTTTTTCATGTTCACACACCATTTTCACTTCTTTTAACAAACATCTTTTCTTCACAGTGTATATCATTACTTTTCTGCCAGTATCTGCACATCTAAAGATTTCTTCATTCACTTCACCATATTCACTAATTCTCTCATACCTCATAAGGATATGAATACTATCCTTTTAGATATTCATTCCTTTGCTATGTGTGCCAAAGGATAGAACTAGATTTAAATCCATATTTTTGAAGCAAAGAGGCTTTTTCTAAGCAGAGCTTGAGAGAATCACCATTCCCCTTTTTTCTTGGGTATTTGAATGACCCAATCAGTTTTTGTATAATCTCTCTTCCATATCTTGTATCATCTAACTGAGATAATCACCATTCTGATTTATTCTTGGATAGATCTTGAATAGCCCAATCACCTTTTTTATCAAAGAGTTTTAATAGATTTTACAAGTATTTCCCCTTCCCCTTCCCTCCCTCCCCCCAACCCCGCACCCCCTGCAACCCTCCCCCCAACCACCCAGAGCAAAATACAGTGTATAAACATTTAACAATCATACACTAACATAAACTAACTACCTTTAGCATCGTACCTTCACTTATACTTTAACTCCCCTTTTATTAAGCTAACTTTAAGTAAATTGTAACGTTCCTTGTTCATTCATTCATTCATAAGCGATCTGAAATTTCTTAGTCCTATATTTATTTTGAATATAATCAGTCCATCTTCTCCATTCCAACTTGTATTTCTCATCTAATTGGTCTTTCAAGTATGCTGATATTTTGGCCATCTCTGCTAAGTTTATTACTTTTAACATCCATTCTTGGATAGTAGGCAATTCTTCCTTCTTCCAGCACTGCACCACCAACAATCTTGCTGCCGTTATTAAGTTCAAAATCAAGTTAGTCTCCATAACTGTACAGTCTGAAATTATACCTAACAAGAATAACTGAGGAGTGAACTTCATCCTTTTTTTTTAAAGAATATTTTGAATAATCCACCATATTTTTATCCAAAATGCTTTGACTTTTTTACAAGTCCACCATATATGATAATACGTAGCATCAGCACAATCATATCTCCAGCATTTAGATTGTAAATTCGGGTACATACACGCTAACTTTTTGGGGTCAAAATGCCATCTATAAAACTTCTTATAAAAATTCTCTCTCAGGTTTTGGGCTTGCATAAATTTTACATTTCTTACCCAAATCTTTTCCCATGTTTCCATCATTATTGGTTCTTCAAAGGCCCAATCACCTTTTTTGTAGTCTCTCTTTGCATTCCTACATATCTAGTTATGTCACTTAACAAAATAATAGTTCACTTGGGACAGAGGTGGGTTCCTACCAGTTCGCACCTATTCGGTAGAACCGGTTCGTCAAATCTACCGAACCGGTTAGAAGAGGTTCCACCAGTGGACCCGGAAAGCAGGCCACACCTACAGAAGAGGTTCCGAAATTTTTTGAAACCCACCACTGGTCCTTGGAGATGATTATTCTACACTATCATGCTCATAAGAGCCAAGGTGGCGCAGTGGTTAAAATGCAGCACTGCAGGCTACTGCTAGATCAGCAGTTCAGCGGTTCAAATCCCACCGGCTCAGGGTTGACTCAGCCTTCCATCCTTCCGAGGTGGGTGAAATGAGGACCCGGATTGTTGTTGGGGGTGATATGCTGACTCTGTAAACCGCTTAGAGAGGGCTGAAAGCCCTATGAAGCGGTATATAAGTCTACTGCTATTGCTATTGCTATTGCTATATTTATAAAACTCAGTGCCTCTGTGAAAGGTAAGGATGACTACTGCGTTTGTGGCGCAATCAGAACATTGCGTGTGTTGAAGTTGTTTTAACGCAAACCAAAGATGCCTTTTAAAAAGCAAGTTTACATCCTATTCTTATGCATGCCAGTGCTGTGTGTGAGGTAATTTAAGGTGGTTCTGACAAGGGTCGTCGGCATCTTCATATCCGGTCACATGGGCGGCAAGCCACTCCCATCCGGCCACATGGGTGGCAAGCCACACCCACAAAGGAGGCCACACCCACAGAGTAGGTTCGAACAATTTCTCAACACTGGCTTGGGATTACTATTACCAAACCAGGAAATGTGGCTTGTAACTATCATCAACCTAAGAATCCCTTTTATATGGACCCACAACTGCCTATGTGATACCAGTTATTCATTCTGACATACATCTTAGATTTTTCTTTCATAATGAAAATCTGTAATTTCCCCACACACATTTATCAATTCGTCTCCAAAACATCAGACGGCCATTATTTGCACCCTTTTGTAGTTTGTGTATTTCATTTGTTAATTCATGCTATTTGCTTCTTTTGTCTTAAACCATCCATATGCCACATTCACTGCAGATGGTGTCTTGGCTATTTGTCCTTCATGCCCATCATGACTTTGGACAGCTCAGGATTTCACCCAATGCTTTCCAGTAAGAGAAAGTGTAGATTCAGAATTTGGTCCAGCTGCTAAAGGGAGCCTTAATTAAACCTATGTACTTGTAGCATTCCCTGATAACAGCAAGCCCAATATTGGCCAGTTCTAAACTTTCATATCAGTCATTACTCAATGTTATCTAAAACTAGACCCCATTATTTCCCTTTCCAGCAAAGCATATCATTTTAAATGCAATTTATTTTTTTTTTAAAAAATGGGGAAAAGAAACAGTTCTCAAGTGGATTTGATTCCCACTCTGAAATCCCACAACTCAATCTTTAAAACATGCAACTAAAAGCAACTAAGCAGGAAAAATACTTTACAGTTATTCACAGTGTTTGTACAACAATCCATAGGATGAGAGTCTTTGGGTCCCCCGTTATGTATATCCTTCTAGAAAGTTGCTGAGTTTTTACAATTATTTCTTTCCTTTTAAAAAAAAGAAAATGAGTGAGTTGTCACATAATCAGCTTGACCCAAATGAATGCAATTTATATTAGGACGGGGAGAGCCGAGGTGGTGCAGTGGTTAGGGTGCAGCACTGCAGGCCACTTCAGCTGACTGTTATCTGCAGTTCAGCGGTTCTAATCTCACCGGCTCAAGGTTGACTCAACCTTCCATCCTTCCGAGGTGGGTAAAATGAGGACCCAGATTGTGGGGGCGATATTCTGACTCTGTAAACCACTTAGAGAGGGCTGAAAGCCCTATGAAGCGGTATATAAGTCTAACTGCTATTGCTATTGCTAAAATAGTAGAGAATAGAAAAGTGATGGCGAACATTTTCAGGACAGAGTGCCCAAACTGGAATTTGTGTGCATGGGTACTTGCCAGAGCACCAAAAGCTGAAGACAGCTGGCTGGTGCAAACCTGCCTGGTTTTTTGCCATTTTTCTGGTCATTTTAGGGCCAAAAACTGCCTGGAAATGGCCCCCCAAATGTCCTGGAAACAGCACGACAAGAGCCTGTTTTTTTGGCCCTTTTGGAGTCATTTTGAGGCTGTTTTCCAATGCTCCGGCACCTGGGAAGACCAGCTGGAATCCAGAAGAGCAGCTGGCGATGGCACGCTGCCCACAGAGTGGGCTCTGCGTGCCACCTCTGGCACATCTGCCATAGGTTCACCATCATGGGAATAGAAGAAAAAAAGATGGAGAGAATGCACAAATCAAATGATTATTGTAGAATAGCATAGGATTATTTTAAAGCTCTAAATGACTCTTATCTTTTCTCCAACTTTGGCTACATTGTGCATTTATCATATTTTGAGAGACTTGAGAAGTATTATTATTATTATGGATGTCAAGAAATGGATTCAGCAACGGAATAATTCATCAATTTTTGTGCTATTTTTTTTTTACTAATCATAAAATGATGCAAAATGTTTTGGGTTTTTTTGGAAGAGAGTTCATGATGTTTTATAATAACCGAATCTTGCTTTCTTTTGAATTTAAAATTGTTTAATTGAACTTATGGGTGATTCTTTTTCCTTTTGGGGGGGTTTGTTCATTATTGTTTAACTTTATATATACACACACATACAATGTGTAGATTGTTTTCTTGTATTTTATATAGTGCGTTTATTTTTGTATTTTCCCATGTTTCTAAATACTTGTAATAAACTAAAGTTATTTTTTTTAAAAAATAAAAAAAAATAAAGTCCATGTGTTCGTTGATTTAGAGAGCTATATTCCTATACAAATTACTGAAAGAAAGAAAAATACATTTCATTGCCTGGTAAATTGGCATCGAACCGAACCAACCTTGTATCAAAGTTGTTATGCAAATATCAAAAAAATAGCTGAAAATAAAATTATAGTATAACTCTTTTGAGCTGAACTTAAAATGCAAAAGGGGAAATTGAAATAGTTTGAAAAGAACAATAAGGAAAGGGGGAAAATAAACACTATTCAGTATGACATGGAAACTATTGGTAAAGTTGAGGAAATGGGGGCACTCTTATTTGACTAAAAGTCAGATGAAAGATATAAAGATTTCTGAGAAAACAAATGAGAAAAGAGATACTCATATTTGCAGCAATAGCAATAGCAATAGCAGTTAGACTTATATGCCGCTTCATAGGGCTTTCAGCCCTCTCTAAGTGGTTTACAGAGTCAGCATATCGCCCCCAACAACAATCTGGGTCCTCATTTTACCCACCTCAGAAGGATGGAAGGCTGAGTCAACCCTGAGCCGGTGAGATTTGAACAGCCGAACTGCTGAACTGCAGTCAGCCTGCAGTGCTACATTTAACCACTGCGCCACCTCGGCTCTTCGGCACAATTCAAGGTCTATGCTAAAGGAGGACTTTAGTAGTAATAACTATGGCAACAATAAAATTAAGAAGCGTACGCTATTGCGATACTGTTTTGTTGTGATGAAGGCAATATCCACTTAAAAATTTCATTATATCTGTTTGTATTCTATGCAGAACAATTCTACATTATCACATAGCAGGATGCTCAGCTTTGCTATCGGGTCAGCAAACATTCATAAGCTTCCCAGCTGAACTTATATAATCTATTGGTACATGACATGCACTTTTATGCCATAGGTATACTTTGATGTACATAATTGTAGAGTTATGGGCAGGAGTAAACAATATTTTCTGAAAAAACATTGTCTTCAAATTACAAAATATATGGGACACTACATAATTGGGATTTGAATTCTTATTACTTTGTGAATAGCCAAACTAGTGTCCTCCAGATGTTTTGAACAATTCTTTATAAGTTATGAGGTCCAATGGTAATTGAAGGCCAAAACATCTCAGGAGAATCAAATTACGTATCCTTATTATAGCTGGGTAACATCTGCTAGCACAGTTCTTGATTTGTGGCAGTGAAACTCCCGATATTGAAGGTGAAATGTTCTACTAACATTATCCATTTATATTTATATTGAAATAATATTTTGTAAGGACTTTTTAATGCCGTCCTTTGAAAATCTTTAAATTAATTAATGTTCCATATCTCAGCAAGAGCTAAAAGCTAAAGCACTGGGCTGAAAAATAGGATCATTAAACCTGAGCTGGGAAAAAAAAATCGGATGACAACTAAATTGCAACAAAGAGATAGAAACTTTGCTGCCACAAAGTACTTTTCTATGAGTCTTCAAGGTTACTAGAAGTAGTGTAATCAATAAGCAATAAGTACTACTAATCTTCTAGATTACTGCAATGGGCAGCCCAGATCTGCAGAATCACCTTTATTATTACAAATAGTAAGTGTAAAATATCCATTCACTCAATGGGACTTTCACCTCTTCTAAAAAAATGGACAAACCTACTCTAGAAAATCCTCATGTCCTTTCTGAGAAACTCCAATTTGGTGGAGTGTAGGAAGTTAAAGGAAGGAAAAAATAATCTGTTCATTGGTGATGGGTTTCCCCAGTGCTATCATCATGATATTTTGACGAGATGGTAGGGAGGAGTGATACTGAAAATTTGATCTCAATATTGAACCCATGCTTGGATAGAATTATTGAAAATCTGGTATCAGTACTGAATCTGGAGGAAATGTTTGGGTTCTGTAATCTCCACTATTTGAAATGGGACTTTATGCCGTGCAAATGTCTGCTTGAAGAGAAAAAAGGAATAAAGTAAATCCCTCTTTCCATCTGGCACTTCGTTTCTGCATACAAATGGAAAACGTACAGACAATTTCACAGGTTCAAGACATTTACCTAGACTTCCTTACGCCGATACAAGCACAATGCACTAATGTAGCTGATCCAGTCACAGGGGCAAACTTTTTATACCTACTGCCCACTTTTGTATCTCTGTTAGTAGTAAAATTTTCTGACCGCCCACCAGTTCTACAGTAATGGTTCCAAGTTTCCAAGTTTAATGAAGTTTGTACGCCGCCTACTCCCATCGGGACTCTGGGCGGCTCACAACAAGACAAAGAAACAATTAAAATTTAAGAATAGAAAATACAATATTAAAATTGCACATCATCCATTCCATCTAAGCGGGGCTGGATAGCAATCAACAGCCCCAGGCCTGCCGGAACAGCCAGGTCTTGACGGCTTTACGGAAGGCCGGGAGAGTGGGTAGGGTCCGGATCTCTACGGATAGATCGTTCCACAGGGCCGACGCAGCAACAGAGAAGGCCCTCCCCTGGGGAGCCGCCAACTGGCATTGGTGATTTATAAAGTAGGGAAGTAACTTTACTTTATAAAATTTACAAAGCAGCAATAGCAGTAGCAATAGCAGTAGACTTATATACCGCTTCATAGGCCTTTCAGGCCTCTCTAAGTGGTTTACAGAGAGTCAGCATATTGCCCCCAACAATCTGGGTCCTCATTTTACCCACCTTGGAAGGATGGAAGGCTGAGTCAACCCTGAGCCGGTGAGATTTGAACCGCTGACCTGCTGATCTAGCAGTAGCCTGCAGTGCTGCATTTAACCACTGCGCCACCTTGGCTCAGTTTGCTGTAACTCAAAGCAGAGTTACAGCAAACCCCCCACCGCCCACCATGAAAGCTGGAACGCCCAGTAGTGGGCGGTAGGGACCAGGTTGACTACCACTGGGCAAGACAGAAGAATGGTTCTCCCCCCGCCCCTCTTACCACTGCTGTCCTCTTTCTAGCCATTTGACAACTGTTTCTTTCAGGAGGGGTCTGGTCAAAGTGAGCTGAACTGTTTTCCTTTGTGTTTTGTGCAGGTGTGAAGGGACAGCTAAGAGAATGAAGACTCTAAGTCCCCAGCGGAAGCATGATATGGCGATGCAGTGCTGGTGCTGAATTGTTCTCTCTGATGGCTCTATGGGAGTGGATAGCCCTGAGTCTTCATTGCTGGGTTCTAGCGGTTGCTGCTGGTTCGGATCAGCATGCCACAAGCCCTTTCGACTGGCTTCTCTCTGATAAGGGACCCTTCCATCGCTCCCCGGAATACACAGATTTTGTGGACAGAAGCCGACAGGGATTTAGCACGAGATACAAGATTTACAGGTATGAAGCATTCGGGATCACAACGGCAGTGTGAAGCTTTGGGAAAGCTATATCTAAGTAGCACATCACCTCTTGAAGGAACAGGGAGAGAGAAACATGAATATAAAAAGTTGGTGGGTAGGTCTGGGGTCATTCTAAAATTCTACGCCAAGATTCTATCCAGAACTGGGGCCTCTGGAGAACTAGAGTGATGGTGGATTAAGAGGTTGAGTGAAGACGTTGTTGAAGTTGATCACAAATGTTGACTGTGTTTCATCATGTATTGCTGAAAAAAGTTAATTTTAATTCCTAATCTACTTTTGATTTATATTTCTTATTTTTTTTTTGCATGTACTTACTTTCCCAGAAAATGCATGATGCTAGAGAAAAACCATATTTCAAAAGTGGAGGACATGTCCACTCTTAACTCCCTGATGTCTCTGAGATAGCCACATTCCTGTTGGTATCAGTAGAGGCTTTCCCTGAATTGCAAATAGGCTTTTTTAGAATTGTTTTTAAACATTAAAAATAGTTTCTTTAGAGAAACATCCTCTGATTGGAACACCAGGGATGTAAACTTCCCTATCCTCTTTCCATAGTATTTTTGCTAAATAATAATTAGAAATAAAATTCAAAGCTTTCATACCATATCTAGTTTCTTTGCTTTCAGAATTACCAAAGCTTGTTAAGAATCTGTCAGAATTGTCTGTCAGAAGAAACTATCCTTTCTGAGCATGGTTTCTTTGAAATATGTAAGATTACTACCCCTATCGTCTTCTGTCTAAAGTTCACCCCAAACACGTGGAGTATGATGCATTAATTATCCTAGGATACTCTATTGTGTGGTAATTTATTAATAGCATCAAGAAAACATTTCAGTACTTAAATAGCTTCCAGTTTAATTTGATTTAAGTGAGGCAATAATAACGGAGTTGCCACTTAAACAGAAGTCAGTCCCAGGTTTAAAGGTCTGCACCATTGGTGTAATTCAATTTTTTCCCCCCTACCGGTTCTGTGGATGTGGTTTAGTAGGCATGGCAGGGAAGGATACGGCAAAATCTCCATTCCCTCCCCATTCCAGGGGAAGGATACTGCAAAATCCCCACTCCCTCCTGACTCCTGGGGCTAGTCAGAGGTGGTATTTGCCAGTTCTCCAAACTACTCAAAATTTCCGCTACCGGAACCTGTCAGAACCTGCTGAATTTCATCCCTGGTCTGCATCGTGTAGCTTAATTGGTTGACTGCAAATTGGGTAGAAAGTGTGGTGGCTGCATTATGGGTAAAGATCACTTGTTATATTCTAGTCTTTTACATCACCTGTTAAAGCAGGTATTTGGGGGATGGAAAATAATTTTAGGCATAATAATACATATTCAATGTGAACATTATTAATGTCATTGCTCCGTGCTGGGACGATGACAGTTTGCACACTGAAAATGTTGGTAGATATTAGAAATAAGTGTTATGGATTTCCTGCTTGTTTCTGAAATGTTGCTTATATGGAGAAGAGGAAAATAATAAAACTGCACCAATGGGATAAAATACAAAATATAGTTTTAATTTTTGATGAAAGCCGGTATTGTAACTCTTTAGAATCTTTTTTTTAAAAAAATAGATTGATTATGAAAGAAACTGTTTGACTGATATTTTCTTGGCTTCTTCATGGTCTTGAAGTCATTTGAACAGGTGGCCATTCATTTGCTGTGAATTGTTTTGTTGTTGAATGTTTCCAGCGTTTTGCTCATAAGAAGTGGGAGAAAAATCGGTACGTCAGTGCTATCTATGTTCACATGCAAATCGTAGCCTCTCCTTAAATATATACTTGGCAAGAGGATTGTTGATTGTTTTTATGTTCTAAAGATTTATATTCCTTTGCTTTTCCTTTTTTTTAATGCACCAGAGGGCAGTGTGTTGCAGGTCAATTCTGTTTTAGAGTCTTTTGTGGTAGAGAGAAACATTATGTAGTCTACCTTGAACATGGTTCTAAAATATGCATTTGAGACATATGGGGAGCAATCAATATATTGTATCTTATTGTATTTTTTATTTATTATATTTTAAAATCAAGTTGTCAATGATATAAGGGAGGGGAGAGAGCCATCAGAACAACATGCATACAGATTAATTGAGCATATTGGTTTTGGTTTTACAATGGTCAACAAAAGGCAACAAAATATAATACAGGAGTACGGATTTTATCACTTCTGCTTTCAGTACATAACAGGCATTGGTGTAGTGATATGGGTATGCAAATACAGAAATATCCTTCATGTACAATGTGTGCCTTTTCAAATCTGACTTTACTATAACCTCTTCTTGTAATGTGCTCAGCAGAATAAGTAGGGATTGACCTTTTAAATTAAATGAAATGTTTGCCACAAAGAATGGCTTCCATAAATCTAAAATTGATTCACTTCTTCTGTTTATTGTAAATTTTGCTGAAGTACCATTCGTAGGATTAAATGTAAGAAAATAGCAAAGTCATCATGTCCATCATGTTTGATGTGGCTATAAAAATGACCAAGAATTTCATTCAGTTTGCATTTTGATATTCACTTATCAAATATGCCCTTCCCAAGTTCTTAAATGCAAGTAATTTTGGTGTGGAATTCTCCAAGTAAGAGTAACAAATATTTACTTATAGGGGGAAAAAATATATGTAATTGTTACTTTCTAAGGTTAAAAAAAGTTGTATCGGAAACAAAATGGTGTGTATTTATTAGAAAAAAATAGGAATTTTTCACTATTTAAAAAGTAATAAAATGATAAAGATATAAAATGTAAAACAAGAAATATGAAATATTGATAGAAATTGAAACTGACATTTTCCAGATTAGAAAGTTAGTCTTGAGAGAGACAAACAAAGGAATAGAGTTTCTTCAGGGACATCATCATTAAAATTTGCCTTTTGGACTCATGATAATCTTCTGCATGATAATCTCCAAATTTACATAATTTCAAAGTAACTAGGGGGAATACTCCAAATATATTATAACTCCCTGGTCCCTGCTACATACTTCTAATAAATATGAGTGATAAATTGTAGATGAACTATATCAATCAACACCTTACCATTCTTAGTTGATTTCTTGGGAACGGAGGTTCATTACAATTTGCTGAGTCTTAATTTCTCCACTGCTGACAGAAATATAACATTCCAGAGCCATCTATTTTGAAACAACATAATTTGCCCCAATATTGTATATGCCAACTTATTTCTAAAGTCTTCCTAACCTTATACCTACTTATAGCCACTTACGTTTAAATAAGGCCACGGACGCAAATACACAAATGGGAGGAAATACATGGGGAAGTGATGAGCCGAGGTGGCACAGTGGTTAGAGTGCAGCACTGCAGGCTACTTCAGCTGACTGCAGTTCAGCAGTTCGGCTGTTCAAATCCCACCGGCTCAGGGTTGACTCAGCCTTCCATCCTTCCGAGGTGGGTAAAATGAGGACCCGGATTGTTGTTGGGGGCGATATGCTGACTCTGTAAACCGCTTAGAGAGGGCTGAAAGCCCTATGAAGCGGTATATAAGTCTAACTGAAAAAAAAGTGATGTGATGGACTACAACGAAGCAGTAGTTTCCCAGGAAGAAGGACCACATTTCATGGTGGGGAGGGAGTTGAAAGAAGAGGCAACACAATTCAGAGCTGATTTGAAGACAGAGTTAGGATAGCTGCTTCCTAGAATCTCCCTGGCTATATACTTTAGGGTGAGAGTAGTGTTGGTTTAGCTGGGCAAGATTCTGTCTATCGGGTGTGATCAAATAAAGAACTTAACTTTCAATATAATTTATGGGCTGTGTCTGAAAATAAACTGATTTAAATAAACTGAAGTTATCAAAGGCAGGCTGATATAAAATGTATTATAGTTATTCAAGTGGACCTATTTAACCTATGTGCTACCAGTCATATTAAACACCTAAACAAATGCTTGTACCTATTTCACCAATTTCAGTTAAGGAAATGTATTCCTGATCACAACTAGTGATATAATCCACAACAGGTTTTGGGGTTGTAGTACATATAAGAGAAAGAAACTCAGTGAAGCATGATTAAATCATTTATGATATTTTTGTCATCCGAGTGTCATAAAATGCTTAATATTTTTATTAGATTCAATGTAAATGTTACACAGTCATGAGGGTTTTTTTTTAAGTTAAGTGAACTTTTCAGAACATATAGAGAAAAAAACCCCTCTAAACAACCCCCTCTCCCCAAAAAATAAAAATAAACACAGCAAAAAAGTAATATAGTGTTCCAGTGTATTGTAGGTTGGAATGGTTTAAAAAGAATCATTTGCATAAACTTTAAAATGATTTGCAAGACTATTATGTAAATTAAATTAGACTACATTTAGTAAAAGTTCCAGGTTGCATTAAGGTCAGCTGGAAAGTATTGACATTTTAATTGATTCCAATAAAATTTACTACATTCTAATTCTTTTTGTATTGTTTTCCAATGAACTATGACACCTCTCAGAAAGCTTTACAATGTTTGATGAAATTAAGGCTGAGTCTTCCTTAACAACAGCAAACCCGTGATGCTATCTAATGCATAATAAATTACAAAGCATAATAAAGGTTTTAAATATATAGATATAATTAATATGGGAACCGGAGGAGACCCTTGGTTCATCAACAAACACTTGATATTAATATAGAGTGACAGTTTTATTGTGAGGATAAAACAAGCACCAATCCATTGTAGAAGAACCGCCCAACTAAAAAATTAAACTGTAATTGTGACACAATGATTCTACAAGGAACAATCAATTTAAAACCACAGGAACAAGAATCTGTCACTCTGAAAAATGTTCAGACTATAATAGTGACTAAAATGAAGCCTCAGGACCACAAAACAAAGGTAAAATGCTTAGACATAGATTACACAAGAAAGGAGGAATACACAATGACAAGGTAAAGCCTCCAGCATGTGAACAGAATAATAAAGGCATCCATGCAAACATTCATATACACAGTAAAGGCCATGCAGATCTTTAAAGGGGTAGCAGCAAAGAATGTATTTACTTATTTTAAGTTGGAATAAGGTATTTTCTGCCTTAATTAATCGGATCTTCTTTCTAGACTCTTTGATGGGCAAGCAAGAAATTGATGTGTTCTCTTTTCCCTGTCCTATTTATCTCTACTTTAATACTCTGGTTTCCCTTCAGATCATATAAATCTATTTTAAGAGCAATGCAGAGGACATAATAAAAACATCAATTTAATTAATCCCTTGAAACAAACTGATTCAAACTCCTCAGGGCTAATGTCCCTTAATGGATAGATCACAAATTATACTATATGACTAGTGAGTAGAAAGGGAGTATATACAACTCACTTTGGCATAACTTGGCCAAAAATCATACTAATCTCATATATTAGAATTAGGAATCTGAATTCTTTCCTACCAACAGAACAAACAAAATACGACCAAATTTTATGATGCTTGTTAAAAAGAAACAGGTCTGTTTGTTTCTCTGTCTCTCCGTCCATCCATCCATCCATCCATCCATCCATCCATCCATCCATCCATCTATCTCTATCTCTATCTCTATCTATCTATCTCTATGTCTGTCTGTCTGTCTGTCTGTCTGTCTGTCTGTCTGTCTGTCTCTATCTATCTATCTATCTATCTATCTATCTATCTATCTATCTATCTATCTATCTATCTATCATCTTTTTCTCTCTTTCTCATAATTTATATAGGTGCCCATTTCATGACAAGTGAATCTGGTGGTGTACAATAGTCAGTAAAAAGAACCATATATAAAAATAGGCATTTAAAATGTAAAAACGGAAGTGATAAAAATTAAAAATATATACAGATTCCAGGGAGGGAGGGAGGGAGGGAGGGAGGGAGGGACAGAGAGAGAGAGAGAGGGAGGGAGGGAGGGAGAGAGAGAGAGAGAGCACATCCAGCTCAATGCAGAAACATCTGAAGAAGTTTCCAGTTCCTGTTCTTTAGGTCCCCCAGGTCTGATGTCATAGGTCTTCCAGAGCATTAAAAGGAATGGAACTAACCTCACTTCAGATGAGGAGAATGTTCCATAAGGTGGGTATCACAACAGAAAAGGCACACTCTCTGTGAGCAGCTAAATATAGGTCTGTGGTAGATGGTATTCACACATGTCCTCTCTGCCAGATCTAATGGGCTGGGCTGATATAAGTGGAGAGAAGTTATTTCCCAGGTAAGCCATCCCATGACATGAAGGGCTTTAAAAGTTCAAACCAGCAGCTTAAATTGGACTTGGGAGCAATTTGGTAACCAATGCAGCTAATGGAGCAGAATTATAATATGAGCTGTCCTAGAAGCACTCATAAAACTGCCTGTGCTGTTGCATTTTTGTACCAGCTGAAGCGCCTGGGTATTCTTCAATGCAGCCTTAAGTACAGTGGATTACAGTAGTCCAATCTGAAAGTGACGAGGGCATTAGTGACTGTGAACAGAGCTTTCCAATCCAGAAATGGGTACAATTGGGGCACAACTCAAAGCTGTGCAAACAGCTCCGGATACGCTTCAAGGCGCTAGTCGTCACTTATAAAGCCCTTCATGGTATTGGACCTGGGTACTTGAGAGACCACCTGCTGCCAATTACCTCCACCAGACTGATTAGATCCCACAGACTAGGCCTCCTCCGAATTCCATCCGCCGGCCAGTGTCGACTGGCGACTACCCGGAGGAGAGCCTTCTCTGTGGCTGCTCCGACCCTTTGGAACGAACTCCCCGTGGAGATTCGAACCCTCACCACCCTCCAGGCCTTCCGCAAAGCCCTTAAAACCTGGCTGTTCCGACAGGCCTGGGGCTAAACAACCGTGCCCCTATCTCAAATGGTATGATTGTTGCGTTTTTAAATTATGTATTGTTGTGCTGTTTGTCAAATTGTTTGTATCCCCCCCCTTCCCTTGTTTTGAGTTGTGAGCCGCCCTGAGTCCCCCTCGGGGGAAAAGGGCGGCATACAAATGAAATAAACAGTGAACAGTGAACAACAGTGAAACTGCCAAACTGCTCCTTGAGAAGGAGCTGTGTGTTCAGGAGGATATGCATGTTAGATCTGTCTGGGACAGTGCAATCCCATTTTAGACCCAGTATGCTCCAAACCCAGAGCCACTCAGCCTTGCCAAGGTTCACTCGAAGCTTATGGATTCTCATCCAGAATCTCACAGCCTCCAGACATTGTGGTGAGATGTTAGAAGCATCACCTAATTTGCTGAGATGTATACTGGTGATACCTCACCCCTTGGTGATGGATGAGGAGCCGAGGTGGCGCAGTGGTTAGGGTGCAGCACTGCAGGCCACTTCAGCTGACTGTTATCTGCAGTTCAGCGGTTCAAATCTCACCGGCTCAAGGTTGACTCAGCCTTCCATCCTTCCGAGGTGGGTGAAATGACCCAGACTGTGGGGGCGATATGCTGACTCTGTAAACCGCTTAGAGAGGGCTGGAAGCCCTATGAAGCGGTATATAAGTCTAATAAATAAATAAATAAATAATAAATAAATAAATAAATAAATAAGCTCACTCAACAGCCTCACCTAGATATTGAAAAGGAGCACTGAACCCTTTTGCATCCTGCATAGTATGATATGAGGGCAGGACATCCCCTCCCCAATCATAACTGGCTAAAATCAATTTCAAGGAAAGGAAATGAATCATCCCACCTCTCTCTCTCAGCTAATCCAGAAGATACCACATTTGATGGAATTGAAAGCACTACTGCCATCCAGAGAGTTTTTGCCCCCCTTCTCGAATGGTATGGTTGTTGTGTGTTTTTAAATTTTGTATTGTTATGTCTCGTCTTTTTTATTCCCTTGTCTGTACCTCCTTCCCTGATTGAATTGTGAGCCGGGCGGCATATAAATGTAATCAATCAATCAATCAATCCTGCCCAGGTCAGTAGTCATAATCAAAGCATCATCAAAATAGTTTTTGCCCATACACAGGTCTGAATCCTGATTGACATGGATCCAGATAATCCCTCTTATTATTCACATTATTCCTTAAATTCTGTTGAGTTTACAATGACATTAAAAAAATGAATTAAAAACGAAATTGAGAAAAAACAGAAGAGAATAATGGTTTCTAGCACTGAGGTTGGATGTGAGAGGACATGGAATGTAATAGAAGGGAGAAGAAATAAAATCACTTCATGAGCTTGATAGTGACTCACAGGAATCTAAACTGTGTAGAGATTCAGGTTTAGTGCACATTAGTGTTGTTAAATGTTCTCGAGCCTGTGCTGAGAAACCACTAAACTCTGTGGCTGATTAGACTGCATTCTGTTTATGGGGCCACTGTGAGAATGAAGATTGTTTAGTTTTCACTAGAACATCTTCAGTTACAGAATAAAAGGCTAAAACAATCTAGTCCGCTTTATTTTCTTTTAAACCAATTTTTCACCAATCTGTCACTTGCTTTGGGATACCGTTGAAAAGTTTGACTTTCTCATATAAATTTCAACTTTAGTAACAAGTTGTGTTCATTTTTCCCCTTCCTCTTTTCCTCTATAATACCTCAAGCCTAGATGTTGTCATTCCTTACGGCGCACTAGATGTGGCTAGCTTATATTAAGGTTTGGGAATTATGGTCAGCATTTCATATTAATTACGTTTTAATCTTAAATCAGAGTGGGGCAAAACAGCTTGCCAATGGAATATCCACACGCATGTATTTTTTAAAAAGGATTTTTGCATCAATAATTTTGATTTTAAAAATGCATAATGTGATATAGCCCCTTAGATGGAGGGACATGTAATCCTCTGTTTATTTAAAATAATTGTAGATTTTGCCTATTCTCAACAGACAGGACAGAAGAGAGGCAAAATGTGAAATGGGACCATTATTGCAGCTTGTCTGAGGATTTTAGATGTGAAACTTCACCCTTGTTTACAGTTTCCTTTCATTTGCTTTTAAATACGCTGTTTGTTCTATCATTTAAGATTCCAGAGGAGTTAATAAGGGCAGAGGAAACAGTTATTCAGAACATTTTTTTTTGTTTCCACAAAGATGTTTTTCTTCTTCTTATTTTTTCAGACTTGGGAAGGTCAGTTTTGGCTTAAATGTAACTGAGGCTGTAAGATCTTTATTGCAGTTATGCCATCTATCATTTTAGAAATAACAGTGTTACAATTCTGCGGAATAGTCTTGGTTTTGTTCAAGCTTTGTGTAGAACAGGAAATCTCAGGGCTTTTCACACATTGTTCCTACACATATTTGCTGGAAATAGACTTCATTCAAACCAATGGGGTTTACTTTTGAGTTAACAACCTCTGGTCTCCAACCAAGAGCCTGCAGATCAGGGGTGGGTTGCTAATCCCGTTCCAACCGGTTCGTTTGGAACGTGGCCGGCGGCGTCCTCGTGCACGCGCACAGTTCATGCATGCGTCTTAGCGCCTGTGCGATGCTCCAGCTGCTCACGGAGACTCACGCAGGCGCTGTATGTGCCATGCGCCTGCGTGGAAGCGCAGAAGCCAGTAAGGAGTGCGGGCGGGCGGGTAGGCCCTTCACCATTCCCGGAAGTTACTTACTTCTGGGTTCGCCGACCAACCGGTTCGCGGGGACCACCGCAAACCGGTTGAAACCCATCCCTGCTGCAGATCAAAAATATACCTACAAGTATTGTTTCCTGATCTGTATTACCTATGGAAAAAAGGTTTAATTTTCATGCTGCTTTCTCTTTTTCCACAGTCTTCTTAAGATCATGGGAAGAAGGCAAATATATATGAATAGGCTCTGAGCCTCTGGATAAACATGTACATACCGTTCCCAATTTAATTATTTAGTACAGTTTTCATAAATGAAAGTTCAGGGAGTAGCAATAGCACTAAGATTTATATACCGCTTTCCAACCCCCTCTAAGCGAATGCTGGGAAAAAAAGGATTTATTATAAGTTGGGCAGAAAAATATTATTAATAGCTGCTCACTTTGTGATTTACATCTTTTCAAACAAATACTTTTTGGCATCGTCCAATATTATCAAGTTGTTCGGTACACGTGGTTGCAAAATGTAAAACTTTTATTTGAAAGGGATAGCTACTTTCCTCAGGACAATAATATGCAACCTTATTGTATTGTATTAGTGGCAGATCTTGATTCAATTCATATTATCAGCAAAACTTCAAGATGTTCGTACTGCGGCAACTATCAAGGTCCAGCCATCCAGAGAGGTTCTATTTATCCCTTCTTAGTACTCCATGAAAATGCCTCCTCACATTATCTTTGCATTTGGCAGCATAAAAGCACAAGAACATCGATGCAAATAATAATCAATGTTGGGTTAGTCACCAATACACTACAGAGTACACAATCTGTAACAGACTCCTATTACAAGCAGTCCTTGACTCATAACCCTTTTTCAAGTTGAAGCAGCATTTAACTCGTCCTTGCTGGTACAAATCATTGCAGTATTCTCATGGTCACGTGATCAAAACTCGGATGCTTGGCAATGACATGTATTTGTGATGACTGCAACAACCCAGGCTCAGGTGGTGATCACATGGTGGTGCAGTGGTTAGAAGACAGTATCGCAGTCGGACTCTGCCCACTGCCAGGAATTCAATCCTGATTGGTCGACTCAGCTTTCCGCTGTTCTGAGTTTGCAAAAAGGAGGAGCCAGATCGTTGGGGGCAATATGCTGACTCTGTAAATTGCTTAAAGGGTACTGTAAAACACTACAAAGTGGTATATCAATAGCAATAGCAATAGCAGTTAGACTTATATACCGCTTCATAGGGCTTTCAGCCCTCTCTAAGCGGTTTACAGAGTCAGCATATTGCCCCCAACAACAATCCGGGTCCTCATTTTACCCACCTCGGAAGGATGGAAGGCTGTGTCAACCCTGAGCCAGTGAGATTTGAACCGCTGAACTGCAGAACTGCAGTCAGCTGAAGTAGCCTGCAGTGCTGCACTCTAACCACTGTGCCACCTCGGCTCCTTATCAGGTCTAAGTGCTATGGCTATCACAATTTGTGATCTTCCCAGCCAGCTTCTTAAAAGCAAAGACTTATATACCGCTTCATAGGGCTTTCAGCCCTCTCTAAGCGGTTTACAGAGTCAGCATATCTCCCCCACAGTCTGCGTCCTCATTTCACCCACCTCGGAAGGATGGAAGGCCGAGTCAACCTTGAGCCGGTGAGATTTGAACCGCTGAACTGCAGATAACAGTCAGCTGAAGTGGCCTGCAGTACTGCACCCTAACCACTGCGCCACCTCGGCTCTTAAAATCGGGCATGACTCACTTAACTCGCTTAGCAATGGAAATTCTGTTCCCAATTGTGGTCACAAATCAGGGACCTCCTGTGACATTTGAAGCTAGTCTACTGAATCCATTCTATAGGAAGGTGAACCATGACATCAATAGATGGATGCAAAGATATACCAGACATCTGTAATATAAATTGTTGGATTCTCGCCCCCCTCCCACTCAATGATATTCAGGCAATACAGAGAATAAAGAAGAATAAAAATGGTATTGAGGGTTCATTAGAAGTTGAGAGGCATAGGGAAAACAAACAATGGATCACACAAAGAATATAATGAAGCATTCCATCGAACTAAACTTCGGAAAGAGACAATGAACAGGAGTGTGATAGAGGGACAGAGTTGTGTGGAAAGGCTCATGATAAAAAGCTCATTATCACAAGGGTCCTCACTCCCGATTCAGGGAACAGCTGCTAAATGGAGAAATAATGAAATGGCTTCCGCTGCCTTTTAGAGAGCTCCTATCCAGTCAGAACAGGACCAATTCTTCTTCCTTCTTTCAAATGTACGTGTTTATACCCTTTCTGCATCGTGAAAAGTTCAGCAGCTGAACGAACGCTTTAGCATTTCCTTTATCCTTTCGGTTTTTGTCATTTCCATTTGATATAATTGATTTTAAGGCAATGGGCGATGCCTCGGAATGCAAACTTTTGTTATCTTCTTTGGCTTTGATTGATTTCTTCTGGAGGTGCTGATATTGTATGCTGTTCACGGATGGTTAGTAGCTAGCTTCTAATGCATTAGTAACACTATCAAGTCCCTTCCAGGGAAAGCTCTTGCAAAGCAAACACACCACTCTCTCCTGGGATATACAAAAATATACAGAAATAAACATGTCTGTCCTCACATTCACAACACACAGCACTTAGTAAAAATCAACAGAAACTCTGTCTACCTTATGATACCATGTGTAAATATTTTATAATGGTTTTATGTACTTTTCAAAGTTGTGGATATCAGCAGATTTAAAACAAACAAACAAAAGATTTAGATCTTTTGGATTCTGAATGAAGATTACCAAATGAATCCATTATAAATAAATAAAAGGAGTATGTGTTTTTTAACTCTTCATTTGTAATGTCATAACATTGCATTTGATTTTTTTAAATTTTATTTTTGGGGAAAGGATGCATAAACTAATACATGGAAAAGCAGCACCCGTTCACAAAAGGAAGTTTTGAATAGACCTGTGGGACCTCAGGGGTTTCAGAATACAGTTAGTCCTCAACTTACAGCCACAATTCAGCTCCAAATTTCTGTTACTAAGTGAGATGTTTGTTAAATGAGTTTTGCCCCATTTGATGATCTTTTTTTTTTTGCCACAGAGGTTAAGTGAATCGCCGTAGTTGTTAAATTAGAAACAAGGTTTGTTAAGTGAATCTGGCTTCCCCATTGACTTTGCTTGTCGGAAGGTTACAAAAGTTGATCGCATAACCCCAGGACATTGTAGTTGTCATAAATATGAGTCACTTACCAAGGGTCTGAATTTTTGATCAGGTGACGATGGGGATGCTGCGGTGGTTGTAAGTGTGAAAAATGGTCGTACATTTTTTCAATGCTGTTGCAACTTTGGCCACTGAACAAACTGTTGTAAGTTGAAAACTGCCTGTATGAAATAATTTTAGGAGAAAATTACTCTTCACATAAAGTGTGTGTGTGTGTGTGTGTGTGTGTGTGTGTGTGTGTGTTTGTGTGTGTGTGTGTGTGTGTGTGTGTGTGTGTATGAATGATGTATGTTTGGAATACCCAACTCAGTGGTGGGTTCTGACAGACACCACTGCCAGTTTGCTTATGAGTGCACCGCGCATGCACAGAAGCTAAAAACAAGATGGCGGTGCCGTAGGCGCTACCCGGAGAACCGGTTCAGGGGCGTGGCAGGCCTGGGTCACTGCCTGTTGAGGACTCGAAAAGTCCTTGAGTTACACCCTGCAGGCTAGCAACAGAGTGGCTAGGCTAGGGCATAGCATCACCTGTTGCTAGCCGCTAGAGGCGCCCTGATTGGCTAGAGCTAGAGCGCAGCGTCATCAGTTACCAGGCACCGGGAGCGTGCCCATTGGTCCCCCTGTTTAAATAGATGTCAAGCGGGGGATACATTTGAATTGCTGTACATTAGTTGTATTGAATAAACCTGAGTTCTTTGCAGTCCTGGCTCTCGTCTCTTCTCTTTCCTCGATCCACTAAACTGGCGACGAGGGTGGGATCACAACCCGATCCCCCCAAATCAAACATCCGCCATGGAGGGACACCAAACCACCACCGGTTCAACTCAACTGGTCCAAACCAGTAGCAACCCACCCCTGACCCCAATGCAATTTCATTTGATACACTGGCAACACTCCTAGAATCAATCATATCAGCTTTAGTTTGAAAGGGTTGATTGGCTCAACACACATCAAGTCAGGGTTACTGACAACGCATGCAACATTATTAAGGGGGTAGAAGTAGAACAACATCTAGAATTATGCTGTTTCTTTTATGTAACACTCAACCACATGGGGCACAGCTATACCAATTGCTGAATTTTTGAGTCTAATACTGAAGCAAGGGTTGTCAAAGTGTATTTCATCTCTCATTGCGTAGACAGTAATTATGCAACGAATGTTACCTAAGGTCGCAGCAATCCCATCTCCGGCACTTTTCTCTTGAGAGAAATGTCCAAGAAGAGAAGGTGCGGTTTGAGCAGGCTGCGTTTGGAAGAGAATCTGACTCCAGGCTAAACTTCAGCTTGAGTAAATCAGCACACCAGCTAGTAGATATTGCGGATAGTTTTGTCAAAAGAAAAATTGATTTGGCTTCCTCTGCTGCCTTAAGAAATTGCTAGGTTATAGAAAAGAAATCATTATAGCATGGAGATAATTGAATGTTGAATGAAGTAAGTCAACTTATCTTAACTGAATAATCAGTTTCAATATTTTTAGCCTAATCTGTCTCAAGGCCTTATACTGTAGCCCAAATGACCGAATCTTTCTCATCCTAGTCAGTTAACTCAACTTAGGATTCTGGCATTGATTTATATTGTTGTTGTTGTTGCTGCTGCTGTTTCGTTGTTTAGGCATCAGAAAGGAGCCTGGGAGATTGCCACTTCCCAATTCTTGATTGTTTAACTTTTTCCCTGCCTGATGTTATATTAACTTAAAATATGTTATTAAGTTTGGAATCTGTAGGGCTAGATATGCTGGGCTTGCGTTCATTCCCCAAAGTGTCTGCTCCCCTTCACAAATAGCCATTTTGCTAGATAAGACTGAAAATCAAAACAAAGATATGAGGATGAGATGGAAGATCTAGGGAAACTCTATCATTGTGAGACCTCCCTAGGACTTTGGTCTTTCTAATGGGGGTCAAAAGCGATAATTAATGTTTGGTAAAGACTAGGCATCACATGGGAGGAGTTAGTTTTACTCAAACTAAGGTTATGTCTGCATAGATTAAATAGTCTAAATTTAATTGTGAGAATTAATTCAGTTTTGAAATTTGTCAAGCATGCTTGACTTTCCGTCTCAAAAGTGTATTGTATTAAAAGGACCATAGAGTTGTTACGACAATAAAACTCTGGAAGAAATTCATTTATATATATTTTTTTTTAATTTCAGGGTATAGCACAGGATATAAATAATTCAAGTATATATATATGTGTGTGTGTGTGTGTGTGTGTGTGTGTGTGTGTGGTATATGTGTTGATAAATAAATAAAGGGAGACTAGTATAGAACTATTTCAAGCTATTTAGCTCTCATCAGCTAGCCATACCCTTACTGGGATTCGAACCTGGGCTGTATTACATATTAGGCAGATGTGTTAACCACTAAGCCACAAGGTTCTCCTCCTTTATCAGCTGAGCCAGGGAAATAGGTATATATTTAGTGACGAGCCGATAGACAAAGAAAGCAGAGGTTGTGACACTATATATATATATATATATATATATATATATATATATATATATATATATATATATATATATATATATATATATATATATATATTAGTGTCATATATATGATTTCAACTAGCCAAGCAATTGTTAAAGACAACACTACAGCAGCATGTTAAAAGGCAACAAATCTAGCTATGGATTATTCTGTTGTTTAGAAATACACACATATATTGCCTTTTCTTGGCAAATTAGGATAGATTTAAGCTTAATTTACAGTTCAACCCCCCCCCCTTTTTTTTTAGTAAGCATAAATAAATGTGGCAGCATTCCCTAACTTTGACAGCCTTATCAGGGAGCACAATAGATCAGTTCACAAAGAAAACATCACCTTTTAGTGAGAAGTTTCATTTGTGTGATCTTATTTTCTGAGTTCTCAAATAAAAGATATCCCCCACAAATGAAAGAATTTATCTGAAGCCGCTTTTAATTTCAGAGCGCTCGGCCTGTAGCTAGTTTAAATTCATGTTTTTTCTTTGGTATGCAGATGTGGAAGAAATAGCCTTAAACCTGATAATAAAAAGTCCATTTCAAAGGATATGATTGTGAGCTTGCATCCCTTAAGCAGCAGCAGCAACAACAACACAAACAGTAACAAACTCAGGCATAGGGGGAAAAAAAATCATTTCCCCTACTTTCTTTGAATTAAAGGATGCCCCAAGCTAATGTTTTCCCTTATGCTTATTGTGTGAAGAATAAAAAGAATAGTGTATGTACTCTGGGAGTCAGTTTGTTATTCTTGTCAAAGCAGGAGGCGAGATACTAGGCGATGGAGAATTCTAGTCTGCCTGAGGCACAAAGCCACCTTATCACCCTGGGCAAGTCACCTTCTTTCTGCCCTAGGAAGGATGCGGTGACAAGATACTTTTGAAATCTTGCCAAGGAAACTTCAAGGATAATTATCCAGGAAGTCACCAGGAGTCACCGCTTCAGGGACCAACCTGAAAGCACAAAGAAAGAAACAAGACAAATGAATATTGGGGCAATAGATTCGTAATTTAAGATTGGACCTGTTTTTCATCTTTCATTCACAGATTGTCCCAATGTGGTTCTTCTATGAAAAACAACATAAAGTCAATTTACTTATTTTATATACTTTACTTATTTTATTTCTCATCTTGTCTGCTGTTTCGGTCTGAGCAGCTTAAATATTAGGGGCTTTTTAATGGGAAAATAATAATAGTAATGCAATAAGAACCAAAAATACAATAATTCATAGAGCACATTGGGACACGGAGAAATGAATCAACCACAGTCATAAAACCAAATGTGCTCGCTTTTTTTTTTTTTTTTGTCCTGTGGGTTTCTACAACATGCTCTGAAGCCTCAGATGGGAACCTTCCATGTTCAGGTTGAATGAATCCTTTAAACCACAAGTCCCGGTTTTAAATTTCTAGTTGTCTGAGAGTGCATTTCAGCATCCATCTTGTTCTTTGATTTCAGTTCAGTCTGCTGAAAAGAAAAGAGGATAGTTCCTGGAAGGAAAGAATATGGTTATTTGTAAGAATACTATTTGAAATGTACAACTTGCATGCCTATTTCATGTATGGAGTCTGAATAAAGCACTTAGCACTAGCACATAGACTTATATACCGCTTTATAGTGCTTTACAACCCCCTCTACGTGATTTACAGAGTCAGCATATTGCTCCCAACAATGTGGGTCCTCATTTTACCAATATTGAAAGAATGGAGTCTGAATAAAGCACTTAGCACTAGCACATAGACTTATATACCGCTTTATAGTGCTTTACAACCCCCTCTACATGATTTACAGAGTCAGCATATTGCTCCCAACAATGTGGGTCCTCATTTTACCAATATTGAAAGAATGGAGTCTGAATAAAGCACTTAGCACTAGCACATAGACTTATATACCGCTTTATAGTGCTTTACAACTCCCTCTACGTGATTTACAGAGTCAGCATATTGCTCCCAACAATGTGGGTCCTCATTTTACCAATATTGAAAGAATGGAGTCTGAATAAAGCACTTAGCACTAGCACATAGACTTATATACCGCTTTATAGTGCTTTGCAACCCCCTCTACGTGATTTACAGAGACAGCATATTGCTCCCAACAATGTGGGTCCTCATTTTACCAATATTGAAAGAATGGAAGGCTGAGTCAACCTTGAGCTGGTGAGAATCAAACTGCTGGCAGTTGGCAGACTTAGACTGCAGTACTGGATTTTAACCATTGCACCACCACCATATCCATGATTTTATGCTACTGTAGGAAAGACACCTGCATATGTGTTGCTCTGGACTCTTGAATTGTTTTGATGTGCTTAATTCGGTGCATATAGCCCCAGAAAACTCAGTTCAAGGAAATGAGATTTACCCAATCATGGATGCAACAACTAACCATTTTTAGCACTATTTGGGGCTGTAAAGAACTTGCAGTCTTAACTGATGTATGTAGTTGAGGGAGAGGGAGGTCTCCAAAATGAGTAGAAACTAGAGAAGAAATGAGCAATTCTGATGTATTTACTGGAATTGGAGAGTAACACTGATGGAGCCATAATAGAATGTTTCTTATTAATGTTGTTGTTGTTAAGTTGCTAAGATTTGACTGGATCTTCAGGACCCAATGGAGCATAGCATCCCAGGCTCCCCTATCCTCCATGCCTCCCAGAGTCCACCAAAACCTATGTGTCAATGACACTATCTAACCATCTCATCTTCTGCGATCCCCTGCTCCTTTTGCCTGCAATCTTTCTCAGAGTAAGTCTCTTTCCCAACGAGTCCTCTCTTCTCATTTGGCCAAAGTATTTGAGCTTCAGCTTCAGTATCTGTCCTTCCAAATAGTAGAATACATGCATTTTTTCCTCCAGTTTCAATTCTCTTACCAAGATTGAGCTCATTTTGATGGTTGACAGCTTCTAGTTAGGACCTCTAGGCTACCCCCTGAGAAAGTTTATCAGTGCTCTTTCCTGACCCTAGGCCCTCCCCAGAGATGTGGGTTAATTCCCCAGAATTTTCAGCTGAGAAATCACAGTTAAAGTGCATTTGGAGTATGTTCTGATTGGAAAGGATATTTTTGGACACTGTAAAAATGCAAAACAATGAATACCAAGAATGAAGCAGCATGAAGGAGGGGGAAAAAAAACCTGCCACTTAAATATAATCTTTATGGCACATACACTTTTTGAAATGTTTTGCTTTGACTATTCCCAAATAACTAATGTCCCTTAGTTTTGCTGTTAAATTCATGGGGGAGCATTTTACCGTAGTCTTAAATTATGTTGTCTAGACCTCTTTGACTTACACAATATAAGATAGAAAATGTGCTGAAGGGTGAACCTATTTTGAATGGTGAACGTATTATGCACTTATGCATATGTCCAACATAATCTGGCACATTATGTGTTTTACTTTTATTACCGTGGCAAAATGTTTCTGTTTCCCAGTGTGCTTTTCCTTAGCCCTAGAATTGTAAATAGTTTTCTGTTCAAAGCTTGAGTACTAGAAATTATAAAAAATTGTGAAGGATTATTTTAAGGCTCTATTAAACTAAGCAATTCCAGAGCTAGCATGAATACTTGATCTAAATCTATATAATCAATTCCAACTGAATAAACTGTATAAGCTTTTTTGGTGCTCACATTTAATTATTTTGCTCAGTCCTAAGTGGTACTGTTCTACTTTTGCCTTGAATATAAAAACATAAAATAGGTGTTTGGTTTTTTTTAAATCTCAAGACTAGTTTTGTTAGGATTCAGAATGCCTGCCTTTATTGCACCAAACCCGAAGGAGTCTTATGACACATTAACTATGGAAATACAACTTTTAGGGTCAAAATCAAACAATCATACATGGACATCAAACCGTGGTTGTTATGCTTCACAAACACTGAGACTGCC
The DNA here is from genome assembly GCF_009769535.1 of Thamnophis elegans. Classification (NCBI taxonomy): domain Eukaryota; kingdom Metazoa; phylum Chordata; class Lepidosauria; order Squamata; family Natricidae; genus Thamnophis; species Thamnophis elegans. The sequence goes on from NC_045551.1 coordinate 2,338,821, forward strand.
ATGAATGGTGCTATACCGCCAAGCACTTTAGGGGGGGGTAAATGAGGAGTAGTAAGAGGAGGAGAAGGCGTAGTAGTAGTAGTAGTAGTAGTAGTAGTAGTAGTAGTAGTATGTTTCTGACGATTCTCCTGCCGAATGTATTTCTCCTTTACTCCATTCAGACCCAAATACCTAAAGTTTTTAGGTGAGAATGGATGTATCAACATCAATCTAAGTTCTGAGACATTCTAATTAAAGTGTATGTTTTTCCATTGCAAAGATGTTTTTGTTTTGTTAATAAGGTGAAGGCTTAAACAGTTGTATCTCTGAATCTTGGGTAGTGACAACCCCAGAAATGGAAGATTTGGGAGGAAGATCCTTCACCTGACAGAATCACTGGCGAAATGGAGTGTATATATTTTATTTTGCTTCTTCAGGAACATTATTTATATGATAAACATAAAAGCAAGTATCATGCTCTTATTTGAGGGGAAAATCTGGATATGGAATACTTTCTATTGCTGGTAGTGCGTAACCAGAATCCATCTGTTCTAGTGCTGGAATTCAAGTAATTTAACAATTCGTTCTTTTAATGACCAGCTGGGTGGATGTAACTGGGGTGTGTGTGTGTCATGTGACTGAGTGGGCATGGCCAACTCTACGTCACTCACATGAGTGGTGCCTGTATGGGCCAAGAAGGATTTGGATTTGGAAGAACCAAATCCTTCCATCTTTAAAAATTTTTATGTCCGTCACTTAAAAAGCACTGGCAGCTTTACTTCAAAACTCTAGTTCAAGTGAAATTTCTTAGCATCTAAGCTACCTATAATGGGAAGAGAAGATAATGAAAATATTGTTAAGTAAATTGTACACTCTGAAAATATCAAAGATATCCTGAGATCGGTCATTGAATTTAGGAAACAAAGATTGCTACTTTTTTTGCTACTGCTATTTGAGTTAGAATATAGCTAGCAAACTAAGAGAAAAATAGAACATGCACAATAAACTCAATTTTGCTGGGTGAAAACAATAAAAAAAAATATGAAGCTTTGATATGTAGTGGATGAGCTGGAATGCTGATTTAACAAAAAAAAAGTCAACAAATCTCAAACTGAGTTCCAGGAGAGCTGCTTAGCATATCTGCAGTGTAAGCTACATAATGTTTTTTCTTTCTTTACAGCTTTAAAGTGTCTTTCACATCAGTTTCTATCCAGAGCATTTTCATCTGTCCAAGGATCGGTTGTTTTAAACATCAGATGTTTAAAAATGAGCCCTGACAATTTAAAATAGTTTACAGAGGATGAAAGATTTTAAAAGTTGGCAATTGGTAATCTTTGCAACAACTTTATAAAGTTATCAAGAATGATTATCCCTTTTCTTGGGGTAGGGGTGGAAAGTGGCACAAAATAACTTGCTAATAGTCATGTTTACTATCTACAGTTGCAGTGAAATGGGGAATACTGGCATTCACTATGCTAACAACAGAAAGAGAAAACATAATTTTTTTGGGTAATGCTTTAGGGCCAAGTAAGATATTGCTTGCTAAATAAATAACTAGATAACTAGATAACTAGATAACTAGATAACTAAATAACTAAATAACTAAATAACTAAATAACTAAATAACTAAATAACTAAATAACTAAATAACTAAATAACTAAATAACTAAATAACTAAATAACTAAATAACTAAATAACTAAATAACTAACTAAATAAATAAATAAATAAATAAATAAATAACCAAATAAATAAATAAATAAATAAATAAATAAATAACTAACTAAATAAATAAATAAATAAATAAATAAATAAAACAATCTCCCCTCTGTGTATATATCTGTGGCTGCTGATGTTATGTATAAAAAAACAGGTTTTGAAAGCTGTGCATTTATTTCATATTGATTCCAACTGCTTATAATCTAAACTTTAGAATGCAATTCCTTTTAGTTCAATTCTTTATTACAGGTTGCAGACTTACCAAACATCAAGGACAATTAGACGACATACAATAAAAATAAGATACGGAGAGAGAAGTGTAATTAAAAGGAAATGGATAAGCATTATATCATTTTCTAATGCTTTGTGTGGTACTTTGGACTGTGAAATATAGCCCCAAATCAGCCATTCATTAATTTGCCATTATTTACATAAACATTCTACAGACTACAGAAGCAGGCTCTGCAACAATTCTGTTGTCTTAGGGATTTTATTTCTCAGAAGGAGTTTCAGCAATTCATCAAGATGTTCCAGGAATGGCTTAGTGAGAGGTGTTAAAAGGATCCATTGGTCTATTTCTATAAAAATAATACATGCTAGTGGTTCAGGTATTCCAAGCTATCATGGAGAAGTCCTTATTGTATAGGATATTTTCTGAAGCTTACCCTTCAATAAAACTCAAGGCAAGGTTTCAAAAATGCAATAGTGCCCTGCGGAAGATATTCAGCTAGTAACTTGAAAGCAACTTTTGCCATGGGGACAATTTTATGCCAAGCTGATACGGCACTGTATCAATTTTGCAGTTCCTTGCCAAACATCCTTTATTTAGAAGTAGCCATCACTCATTCTGGTCCCAGTGATGGCAGTGCAAAGCCTAATTCTCTTGGTTTTTTTCCTCCAGTTTGATGTTTCCAAGTTGACTGACATTTGTCAAAAAAGTAAGAGAAATCAAGTTGTATTGAAAATTAATTTTTAGCTAGCATGTTAATATACTTAGTTATGCTATTGTTTCAACCTTCAACAGCCCCAGCCCCCAGTCATGGAGGTGGGTTAGAAATTATGTTGTATCTGAAATATCTTCCATAAGAAATTACTTTACCACCTTTCCAATGGTTTCAAATCCTATCAAGGCATTTACGAGTAACATAGACACTCATTTATACATTTATAATAAATAATATTTTAAAAGCAAAAACTACACTCTAAACTACACTTTAATGGCAATGATTTTGTGTCTGGTAAGGAAATAGAGCAGTTCAATAGGTATAAACTCTGAGTAGTCATCACCTTCTTATCTTCTAGAAACATTCTTATAGGGCCATTGATAACATGATTTTTTTTCAAGCAGGAGGACATGGTTTCTCAATTTTTCCAATCCCAAAGCTCCCATGTTAACATGTTCTATTAGTAATAAATGTGAATAATGTTTGAATAGAAATATAGGCAGGGTCCTAGAAATTCCTTACATATTTTTTTTGCTGAACAAAAAGAGAAAGAATGATCTTGTGATTTATGAGTTTGACAATTAGTAAGAGTAACAATATCAATAGCAGTTAGACTTATATACCGCTTCATAGGGCTTTCAGCCCTCTCTAAGCGGTTTACAGAGTCAGCATATCGCCCCCACAGTCTGGGTCCTCATTTCACCCACCTCGGAAGGATGGAAGGCTGAGTCAACCCTGAGCCGGTGAGATTTGAACCGCCGAACTGCAGATAACAGTCAGCTGAAGTGGCCTGCAGTGCTGCACTCTAACCACTGTGCCACCTGTGCTTATGGGGAAAAAAGAAAAAGTGAAACAACCTTAGAGGCAGAGCCTAAAATAGAAACACAATTATAATTACTGTTGAGAACATCATCAGCCGTTTTCTTATAATATTTTCCTTCCCCTTTTTCCCTTTTCCCATTTCTTCCCTTTTTTCTATTTTTTTTTTCTGTACTTTCTCACCATGCACTATTTTTCTTTATTTCTTTTCAATATTTGGATGCTTTTTCTTATTAAAAGGTCTTTAATACAAATTATATTTAAAACTGAAATATAACTCTTTTTTTCTTTCTTTCTTTCTTTCTTTCTTTCTTTCTTTCTTTCTTTCTTTCTTTCTTTCTTTCTTTCTTTCTCTCTCTCTCTCTCTCTCTCTCTCTCTCTCTCTCTCTTTCTTTCTTTCTTTCTTTCTTTCTTTCTTTCTTTCTTTCTTTCTTTTCTTTCCAGACCTTACTGCACCTTCTCTGAATTGTAAAGGCTGCTAGAATTGACTTGATAAAAAAAATATGAAGGAAATTTCTATTCAAATGGACATCAGCATTTGTTGCAAACGCCAATGTCTTTTAATGCCAACAGAAGAATCTCCACACAAAAGATCGTTGGCGCAGTAAATAATATTAACTTGCCCCATAACATCTGAATAATGTATTTATGTGTTATCTGTAGAAATAATTCTATTCTAATATGGCTTGCTGGGCCATATACCTGCTTGCTTCTTTATGATGTAAATTCATGTTGATCTAACACTTACCCAATGTGGAGAAGATATATAGAACAAGATTGCTTACCCGATGTCGTGCCCTAAATACTAGATAAACTTTTGAAGTTTGTATCAAAGCCAGGCCCTTGGCATCTTGTCTGGGGCAGGTGCAGGACAGAGGGAGAGCATGAGGTCTGAAATTGGAGTCTTGACCACGTGTGTCCCCCAAGAGATACTCTGACATCGCTTGCAATTCCTGTGGTATACTATTCTTCCTCCCTTTCTGCTGCTTTCCAGTGAAGCTATTAGATTTTCCTCCTTGTCTTCTCACTAAATAAAACACAATCCTTTCCTCTTTTTTCTCCTAGTTGGAAATCTTGTAATGAGTGAAACCTGTCACTTCAATAGGTCTTGCGGGCTGAGTTTATCGATTCTGCTGAGACTCCGTCAGCATATATATACAGGCCTATAGAATCCTGGAGATTTGTTTGTACCGATGCTGTGGCATACCATTTCACTACTGCTACTCAAAGGATCAAGCGATGGTCGTCAATTGTACTTCTTTAAAGCTTTAAAAAGTTCTCTGCATGCCTCCCAATGAGGCATGCAGAATAACAATAAGGCTATATTAAATCATCTCTAAATATTTAATTGGGATTGGTAAGATAACAATACGAACTGTCAGGGGCTTGTACCCATCCCAGAAATACGTAATTTCAATATTATATATTGAAATATACGATTCTGTATACAATAGAAGAGCCGAGGTGGCGCAGTGGTTGGAGTGCAGTACTGCAGCCACTTCAGCTGACTGCTAAGCTGCAGTTCGGCGGTTCAAATCTCAGCGGCTCAAGGTCGACTCAGCCTTCCATCCTTCCGAGGTGGGTAAAATGAGGACCCAGATTGTGGGGGCGATATGCTGACTCTGTAAACCGCTTAGAGAGGGCTGAAAGCCCTACGAAGCGGTATATAAGTCTAACTGCTATTGCTATTGCTAATACAAAATCAGAATTTTGAGGGCAATGCAGATAATCCTTGGCTTATGATCACAATAGTGCAAGAACTTTGGTCGTAGGTTGTTATGATCTATTAAGCTGATCATAATGTCACTTGACTCAATTTTACAACTTTGTCCGCATCGTTCTAACTTCATTGTTCTAATGGAACTGGACTACAAGAGGGACTGTCTTTTTCCAGTTACACCAGCCTATCCCATTAGGTATTGCAGAGAAGGCAGTTGCAAGTACCATTGGTGTGTACCTACATCTGATGGGTCCCAGGTGATGTGCCTTCTGTCCTGTGGCCACCACTTTATGGGTCATTGTTACCCAGGAAATTAGATTGGCTCTATGCCAGTTTGGTCTGGTAGTTAAGGCACCAGGCTAGAAAGCAGGAGAGTGTGAGTTCAAGTCCTCACCTAGCCATGAAGGCCAGCTGGGGCCAATCACTCTCTCTAAGCCCAATTTCACCTCACAAGGTTGTTGTTGTGGGGGGGAAAAAGGAAGAGGAAAGTGTTTTGGAGATGTTCACCACCATGGGTTGTTTTCAAAAATAAAAGGTGGGATACAAATAAATAAATCAACATAACATTTTCATAAGGCCCTTAAGATCTTCTTATACTGCCAGGTCCTAACACTGGAGATTTGTCCCAATGACCATTGCTGATGGGACCATTTTTATCCTTTCCTCACCCAAGTTTAGTATTTTGTTTTTATGTTATTTATTACTGTGGCATTTAGATTTTACCTATTTTTTATTGGCCGCTTTATTTATTTTCGTGGGCCATCCAGGAGAAAAAGGTGGGTAGTTATATAAATTTGATTAATAAATTAATAGATAAACTTTGAATTGTTACTAAGCAATTAAGCAAGGACTTACCTCTACTCTTTTGACAGGCAGTAAATACATGACTTAATTTAAAACATACTTTTTTTCACACAGGTATATTAAGCAGTACCTTGCAATGATAAAGTTATAGCCCAAATACACGGTGTCCATTCACTCAGATAGAAGTGGAGGTTTGCCAGTGAATAAAATGAGTATTATATTGTAATCTATTCAGCTTTTTTTTTTTTGCCTAGAAAGTAATTTAGTAGCTCGAGAAGATGTTTAAGGGTAAAGTTTTATTGCCACCATTTCGATTTTGGTCATTTACTTCAGATAAAGTTGCAAATCACCACTGCTTGTGTCTAGGACGTATTGATTAAGGGATAATTCCACGCTAACACAATTTTTAAGGTCATGTAAAGGTTTATGCAATTTGACTGGCAAACAGGGTTGTTAAGGATTTAGCCCTTTACCTGGCTTACTAAGTAATAAATGAAAGTTGGGATAGTGGTGAATTAAAAGATGTTCAGTAGTTATAGTGGGCAACCTCTTTTTACGAGCCCCATCCATCTGTTTTATTTTAAATCCTTAATTCTCGTTGATGTAATAATATAATATTATGCACATATCATTTTCAGAAAAGAGGCATTCATAATGCTAAACTAACATGTCACTCTAATATTTGCACCAAACTTTCAATGTGATAACAGTTGTTTATAAATATTGCATTTCTCACAATGTTTTGTCAATATTTCCTTCTGACGTTCCCTACTGTTGTTATACACAGAGTCATGGGGATTAATATTTCTTCCAATATGGAATATTTATTGCAGTAGAGGTGAGCAGTGTGTCAGGAGAAATCTCTTAATCCGCTCCATATCAAGATAACTTTGAGAAGTATGTCCTTGTTTACAGCTCATTTTTTCCCCACAGGGGACTGTGTTTAAAATGGAGAATATGTTGAAAGTCTAGGTTGCTCAGAAGCTGAAATACACCAATGAGAGGAAGAGTGGGAAACAGAGGAGAGAAGAAAGATGGGAAGAGAGGGATAGGAGAGAGGAAGAGTGGGAAACAGAGGAGAGAAGAAAGATGGGAAGAGAGGGATAGGAGAGAGGAAGAGTGGGAAACAGGAGAGAAGAAAGATAGGAAGAAAAGGATAGGAGAGAGGGTAAGGGGGGAAGATGAGGAGGATAAAGAGGAGTGGAATGAAGAGAGAGAAGGAGAAAGGAAGGGGAAGTAGAGTAGAAAAGGATGATGGAGGGAAGAAAGGAGGTAGGAGAGAGGTAGCAGTAAGAGGTGTATGGAGAGCAGAAGAGCTAATAATGAGTTTTTTTATCTTTCTAGGCATTGATGACAAGAGGAACTGGTTTTATGGTTTTATGGTTTTATTATTTATAGGCCGCCCTTTTCCCTGAGGGGACTCAGGGCGGCTTACAATATATAGGGAGGGGAGTACAAGACAGTAAGACATAAAACAATACATAAGTAAAAATAGAACACAACATTCATCATTTGGGTGGGGGCGAATTATAATCTTTACCCCCAGGCCTGACGGGATAGCCAGGTCTTGAGGGCTGTGCGGAAGGTCTGGACGGTGGTGAGGGTACGAATCTCCACGGGGAGATCGTTCCAAAGGGTCGGAGCTACTACTGAAAAGGCTCTCCTCCATGTAGTTGCCAGTCGACACTGACTGGCGGATGGAACTCGGAGGAGGCCTAATCTGTGCGATCTAATAGGTCACAAGGAGGTAATTGGCAGGAGGCGGTCTCTCAAGTACGCAGATCCACTACCATGAAGGGCAATGGGTGGTAAGTAGTAATTACTACTTAATACACTAGGATTTTGGCTATGTAATAGTATACATGTGATTATATGTTATGAAAATGGAAAAGAAAAGTATATTCAGAAAAGTCTAGGAATATCAACCACAGTTGTGAATAAGGCACACATAAAGAGATCATTAAATCATACATGCCAGAAATGCGTTATTGCCGGTTCAGCCCGGATCAGCGGAACTGGTAGTAGCAACGGAGGCTCCGCCCACCTGCCTGGAAGCTTCTGCGCATAGACAGAACTGTCATTGCACAGGAACACATATGGAATGCACCCAAACCTGTAGTAAAAAAAAATTGGCAACCCACCTCTGATACATGCATAGTTTGAGACAGAGATACTGGCTGACTCAAGCACATGATTTGGGCTAGGAACCCTGGTAGTATTAAAACCCCTCTCCCTTTCCTTGTTACTGCTGTTCCTTGTTTCCCTTTCCTTCCATCCCCTATTCTGTCTCATTCAGTATTAAAGCCATGAATTGCTTAATTTTCTATAACCATGATGGTGAACCTATGCCCCCCATGCCACAGGTGGCACACATAGCTCTCTCTGTGGGCACCCAAACCATCACCTCAGCTCAGGTCCACCAAGCATATGTGTGTGCCTCCTGCCAGCCAGCTGGTTTCCGGGTCTCTGCCGCGCATATCTAGAAGTTGGGGCATATGCGGGAGGCCCATGCATGTATGGGGGTGGGGTGCATGAAGGTTGATCATGTGTGCATGTGCAGGGAGGTGGGGCACACACAGGAGGGTTGTGCAGGCATGCACAGGGGCGAGGGAGTGTGGGGGAGTCACATGTGCATGAACGGGGAAGGGAGATTGGGGCGGTCAGGCACACATGCATGGTGGATGGGGCACACACAGGGGGTCACGTGCACATTATATTATGGGTGCGTGCATGCTCTTTCGGCATGCAACGGCAACAAGGTTAGCTATGACTGTTCTATAAAAAGCTGATGAGGGTTATGTGCATTGTAGAGCCGAGGTGGTGCAGTGGTTAGGGTGCAGTACTGCAGGCCACTTCAGCTGACTGTTATCTGCAGTTCAGCGGTTCTAATCTCACCGGCTCAGGGTTGACTCAGCCTTCCATCCTTCCGAGGTGGGTGAAATGAGGACCCAGACTGTGGGGGCGATATGCTGACTCTGTAAACCGTTTAGAGAGGACTGAAAGCTCTATGAAGCGGTATATAAGTCTAACTCCTATTGCTATTGCTAGAAAGCTACAAGATGGGCAGTACAATAGACACATTAATGTCTCTATATTTGAAGCCTTTCTTCACTACACAAAGTGCATGAGTCAAACTATCCCCTTCAGGCAGCTGATAAAACTTACATAGAAAATACTGAAATGCTATCTAAGTTTTGGGCTAGTCTCATTAGAAATTGGTCTCATAAACCCCAGGATTGCACAGATAAGAGTTAGCGTTATATCTAATCCAAGAATAGGCAATACATTCCTTCATGCTATTGTGGTTTAGGAAGCTTGCAAATAAAATATTTATGTAGACCTGAACTGTCATTATGTTCTGGATTTTGTTGATAAATAAGGTTGATAACTAAGATCAATTGTGAAGTCTTTCAAAAGGTATCTTTTAATGTGAAAAGGAAGGAAGGAAAGAAGGAAGGAAGGAAGGAAGGAAGGAAGGAAAAGAAAGGAAGGAAGAAGAAGGAAGGAAAGAAAGGGAAGGAAGGAAGGAAGGAAGGAAGGAAAGAAAGAAAGAAAGAAGAAAGAAAGAAAGAAAGAAAGAAAGAAAGAAAGAAAGAAAGAAAGAAAGAAAGAAAGAAAGAAAGACTGAGTAAGGGTATGACATGATAGGAAAACAAAAGATTTGAGTAGACTGTTTTATTTAGGCCCTGGCAAGAACTTTTCTTCCATCTGATGACTATGCATTCCTAATACATAGCTTTTAAGTTGCTGCTTACTGCAGACACCACAAAGCATTCATTCAGGAATGCATTAGGGTAGGTTAGGATAATCATACACAATTGTTTTATTATGTGCTTAATGTCTCTAAATGTCAGAAATGGTTGAAGGGGGAAGAATTATTATTAAACGCTAACAATGCTTATAGGAATAAATGGTATGCAGAAAAAGATAGAACGTTATGTAACTTTCAAAGCTGTCTTTGTCTTCACACCAATTGTTTATTGGAGGAATGTATAATTGTCTCATTTGATGGGCATAAGCGAACATATGTGTGACCCCAGCCTTAAACTGACTATATTTGTCTCTCATAAGTATCCATGGGGCAGATTCAGATTATTGTTAGTAGCTCCAAAAAAACAAATCTAGTGCCTCCAGTCTAGTCACCAAGTGGTGAGGAGAGTAGAAAGATACATACATATAGAATAATACTAAGGGCAGTATTATAAACTAACTATTATCCCCGTAGATGAGACAATACCGTATCTTTCCTCAATGGGTGGAAACTACAACTTCCTAGTGCAGATTGACAGTTATTTCTCAATTTGCTTTAGATTGAAAGAAATCAGGCCACCACCACCCTTTAAAAAAAAAAATAATACCCTAGAGGTTCCCAAGATGTTTCATTTGTAGAAGACCACCCAGTTACCCAAAGCTGAGTCGTGTTTCCAAACAGAACAGCAGAGGTTCTTCTTTCTCTCTACTAGAGGTTGCTTGACATTCTGCAAACAGCAGAGGCATGAATAATTTCTTTGGAAGGCTTGCTTGAATGTTTAAGGGGACAGCAGGAACTGGTGCAACCGTAGCTGTTCTATTTGAATAGCCTGATTCAGAGACTCTTGAATGGCAGCCAGCCATTCATGGATTTGGTAGAAAGAAACTATAAGGGTATGGAAGCTCTAGAAGATAAACAACAAGACTCACGAAGGGGGACTTTCTTCTTAAAGCTATTGGCTGCCATAGACATGTAAATTTAAGCCTCCCTCTATGCAAAAAAATCATCATCTGACCGCAGTCAATAAAATTATCCCATGCAATTACATTTCAATGGGGGTCTTCATATCTTGCTCCAGTCAGGACACAATTCACAGCGCATTACAATTGCCCATGGAAATAAGCGTTTCTAATTCCTTGTTTTTTAATTTCTTGCAATCTCTTTGTCCCTGTTCTCCTCTCTCATTTCCTGTGTGTGCAAAACAGCTTTTGTAGCTGGAGAAGGGGGAAAAAAATGAAAAGAAGAAGAAGCCGATGGGTAATTGGCAGGGATTGCCACATAAATAGAAATACAACATAATGATAAACAAGGACATTTGTAGTGTTTCATCTTCATGTGCCTCCACCTACGCTACCAACAAGCATTTCTTTCAGTCTTGGCTTGATTGTCTAGATATCCTAATTATTGTTGTTGCTACTTTCTTTTTTTAAAACCCTGGCAAATGTTCAAGCAAACCAACAACAGGAACAAAACACAAGCCAGAGATATAAACAGATCCTTCAACATAAACACCAATTATTAGAAACAGGTTCTACTGAAATTGAGGTTGGAAGAGTTCAAGTGTCAGGGCAGTAATTGTATTTTGACTGCTGTTTTTTTTTTTTTAAAAAAATAAGATAAAACAAGTACCAAAGTGGCCAAACATTAATAAATAAATAACATGTACAAAAATCAGTATAGTCAATTTAATCACTTTAGCAGTTAGCAAACCTTCTTTGAGATGCTTTTCTACTTGTAGAAGCAATGGGAAGATGTCTATTTATAAATATATGTATTATTTTCACCTTCCATAGTTTATTTCTTATAGAGAACATTCTGGTCGCTATGAAAAAACAAAATATAAAACAGTAAATATAAATATATGTATTATTTCACCCTTCCCGCAGTTTATTCTTATTGGAGGAACATTCTGGTTGCTATGAAAACAAAATATACGAACAGTAAATATAAATATAGAGCGAGGGGCGCAGTGGTTAGGGTGAAGCACTGCAGGCCACTTCAGCTGACTGCTATCTGCAGTTCGGCTGCTTCAAATCTCACTGGCTCAAGGTTGACTCAGCCTCCATCCCTCTGAGGTGGGTAAAATGAGGACCCAGATTGTTGGGGGCGATATGCTCACTCTGTAAACCGCTTAGAGAGGCTGAAAGCCTATGAACGCGGTGTATAAGCCTAACTGGTATTGCTATTGCTATATGTATTATTTTCACCTTCCCATAGTTTATCTTTATGGAGAACATTCTGGTCATGCTATGAAAAGCAAAATATAAAAGGCGAAAGATTTATACGATCTGAAGAGAAACCAGAGTATCAGAACTTTAACACTGATAAAAAAACAACCTAATTGTGGTTTTACATCTGGGATCTTCCAATTGTTTTGGACTGAGGCATTTATATTACTTCAACATCTATTGACAAATGTGATCATCACAGAAAATTCCTTATCTTTCTTGCCTTGGCTTGACCTGACTTTCTCCTAAGCGGGAAGATCTTTTCTTTAGCTTGATAAGACGAAATGCAGATTCAGGAATGATCAACCAATCCAACTATAAATCCCTGGGACGTGATAACTGGCAACATTCTAAGACAGGACATGACATCATGTATCCATTTTAAAAAGAATGCATTTGTCAAAACGAAGTGTTCTTATGCTAATTTTGTGCTCATTCCCCTAATTTGTGTGTTTATAATGGGAGATGAGGGAGGACAGTGGCTCAGCGGCTAAGATGTCACCTTATTGATCAGTAAGGTCGGCAGTTTGGCAGTTTGAATAACTAGTATCGCGTAATGGAATGAGTTTCCATTACTTGTCCCCGCTCTGCCAACCTAACAGTTCAAAAGCATGTAAAAAATGCAAGTAGGAAATAGGGACCACTTTGGTGGGAAGGTAACAGCGTTCCATGCACCTTCACCATTTAGTCATGCCAGCCACATGACCACAGAGACATCTTTGGACAGCGCTGGCTCTTCAGCTTTGAAATGGAGATGAGCACCACCCCTGAATCGGGAACAACTAGGACATATGTGCGAGGGGAATCTTTACCTTTTTAATGGGAGATGACTTTTTTTAGTAGATGGTGGGAATGCTATAGAGCAGGGGTGTCAAACTCATTATGATATATTGTTATCACATGATGAATCACAACTTCCCTTTGCTAAACCAGGGGCATGGGGAGTGCCTGATACATCTGGTCTGTGAGCCGCAAGTTTGACACCCCTGCTATGGAGATAGTATGTTATAGCATTTTTTATTAGCAAGCTGATCAGCATGACATTTTAAAAAATACACGTATATTCTGGCTTAATGATTGTACTAAAGGAATCATCAATGATTCCTCATCAAACTGGAAGGAGATATAAGAGGTGCCATTAGGTTCAGTTCTAAGTCCTATATCCTTCAATATTTTATTAACAGTTTGGATATAATGCTTGTAAAATTGGCGGATGTCACAAAATTAGAAGGCTAGCTAATACCCTCGAGAATAAAAACAACGTTGGAAAATCATCTTAATTTCTTAGAAACATGGGCTAGGAATAACAGAATGAAATTTAACAGAGGTAATTGTGAAATTCTTTTTTTCATTTAACAGTTTTGTCATAGGGCAGGGGAAACTAAGCTTGAGAAATGACGATGCAAGGAGAATATGATAGTGCTCTTTAAAAGGATGCCACAAAGAAGAAGGTCAAGATTTGTTCCCTTTTATTTCAGAAAGCAGGACATGAATAATAGAATCTGAGTTACAGGAAGACAGATGTTAACTAAATGTTTGAAAAAAAAACAAAACAGAAAGATAAGTTTGTCTCAAGAATCAGTTATCCCGAGAAATGATAAATGAGGATACTGTTTGCTGGAGACTTCAGTTGGATCCTAGACAGGCATCCATTGTAAATGGTGTAATTTCCTTTCCGTGGTCTAGCATCCAAGGAGACTAGAACTGCCTTTTCATGTAACATGGGATTTTTGATATTTTTTGGAACAACCATTATAGTTATAATGAAGGTAAAGGTTCCTCGTGCACATATGTGCTAGTCGTTACTGACTCTAGGGGTGTCTTTGTGGTCATGTGACTGGCATGACTAAACACTGAAGGCGCATGGAACACTGTTACCTTCCCACCAAAGGTGGTTCCTATTTTTCTACTTGCATTTTTACATGCTTTCGAACTGCTAGGTTGGCAGAAGCTGGGACAAGTAATGGGAGCTCACTCTGTTATGCGGCGCTAGGGATTTCGAACTGCCAACCTTTCTGATTGACAAGCTCAGTGACAAGCTCTCACTGAGCCACCATTCCCTAGTTATAATAAGCTAACAATAATAAACATATTTTAAATAGCTTCAATATATAAGCCCTTCCAACTCTGTGATAGTACAATATAAGGATTTTCACAAAATGGTTGTCCTTGGAAAACATGGAGAAGATAAACCAAGTTGCTGAGGGAACTTGAGGCTAGAAACAGTAATACATTTAATAGTGAGATTTTGCTTGCAACATCTTGCAAACTTACCATTCATTTTAAATGAATAGCAATAGCAGTTAGACTTATATACCGCTTCATAGGGCTTTCAGCCCTCTCTAAGCGGTTTACAGAGTCAGGAACTCAACCCAGGCTTGCTGGGACAGCCAGGTCTTCATGGCCGTCCGGAAGGCCCGAGGGTGGAGAGGGTCTGAATCTCCATGGGAAGCTCGTTCCAAAGGGCCGGAGCAAGCCACAGAGAAGGCCCTCCTCTGAGTAGTTGCCAGGTGACATTGGCCGCAGATGGAATACGGAGGAGGCCTAATCTGTGGGATCGAATGGGTCTGTGGGAGGTGATCGGCAGAAGGCGGTCTCTCAAGTACCCAGGTCCAGTACCATGTAGGGCTTTATAAGTAATAACTAGCACCTGAAGCGTATCCGGAGACCAATAGGTAGCCAGTGCAGCTCGCGGAGGATAGATGTAATGTGGGTGTACCGGGGTGCACCCACAATCGCCTCGCGGCGGCTGCATTCTGGACCAGCTGGAGTCTCCGAACACTCTTCAAGGCCTGTTGTTGCCCTTTACTTGCAAGCAACAAGTATTGGTGCAATTTCAGGGCTTCAGAATGAGTATTTCCTGCACTGACATGAAAAGAGAAATAATAATCAGAGCCTAGGAGTCTTTCTGGAAGGCAAAGTAGGGATTTCCTTTAAAAACAAGCAATGCAAGCTTTCTTAAGGGCTGAAGCTTAAGTAACAGGTAGCTACGGTAGTGTTCTTTGCCCAAAAAGATAATGCATTTTTCCAGTCACTTCCTCTTCATCTAAAATGCTGCTGCTGGCTACTAATAGTAGCCATATTTCAAATGACAGGTAGTTCCACTTCAGGGAGTATGAAGTGATTATCTTTGCAGCTTCTCCATAAATTAACTTTGGAAAACTGCTTTGTGAGTCTCTAAATGCAAAGAGGGTAGAAAGCTGTATAACTGTGCCTATATATATTATTAATCAAAGCTTAGCTGTTTTACTTACTCAGCATAGACTTTTTATTCAGGCAGAGTCAAGCATCTAAGTCTATTAAACGAAGTCTTTGTTGAGCTAATAGTATCTGTCTGTAGTTCTAAAAGATTTCGCATCTTCCTTGTAGATCACCTTGGTAGAATAAGAATGACACTGCTGTTTTGCAAAATGTGTCCTCCAGAGTTTCTCATTGCGTTGTGTTTGCAAATTGTGGTGGGTGAGCTTTTTGAAAATGTCAGATTGAATGTTTGCCTGAAATGGCGGAACCCTGATTTCTGCAGATGAAGTTCTATTTATTACTTAATTATTTTAAGCTATATAAATACATTATTTATTAACAATTATACAGTATATTTTCCTTTGTTTGTCAATACTTTTAGAACTGGCTTTTTGTTGAAGGAAAAACATATATATTGCTAGGATTCCTGATAGTGTGTTTGAGTGAAAACAATTTACGTGATGTTTCTGCTTTCTATGAAAATCCCAACAGTTTTATTCTGAGCCACTGAGGAGAGAGGAGACGATTTGAACCATTAACTACTTTATTTAACACAACAGTAACAAGAATAATCTTTCAGAACCTCTGACAGCATTTTATACCCAAACTGTCAGAGTAAAACAATCAGCTGTCTGCAATTCTCCCGCAAGCCAGATGTCGCATTGTAGCCAATGGGATTGCTTCTTTCCTTGACTAACGTCCAACTAAGATTTAATTCACCTAAAAACTAGGGAAGCAAATAGCAATAGCAATAGCAGTTAGATTATATATCGCTTCATAGGGCTCTCAGCCCTCTCTAAGCGGTTTACAGAGTCAGCATATCGCCCCCCACAGTCTGGGTCCTCATTTCACCCACCTCGGAAGGATGGAAGGCTGAGTCAACCTTGAGCCGGTGAGATTAGCAGTAGCAATAGCAGTTAGACTTATATACCGCTTCATAGGGCTTTCAGCCCTCTCTAAGCGGTTTACAGAGTCAGCATATTGCCCCCAACAACAATCCGGGTCCTCATTTCACCCACCTCGGAAGGATGGAAGGCTGAGTAGTCAACCTTGAGCTGGTGAGATTTGAACCGCTGAACTGCAGTTAACAGTGAGCTGAAATGGCCTGCAGTACTGCACCCTAACCACTGTGCCACCTCGGATAGATAGATAGATGATAGATAGATAGATAGATAGATAGATAGATAGATAGATAGATAGATAGAGCAATAGCAATAGCAGTTAGACTTAATACCGCTTCATAGGGCTTTCAGCCCTCTCTAAGCGGTTTACAGAGTCACCATATTGCTTCCACAGTCTGGGTCCTCATTTCACCCACCTCGGAAGGATGGAAGGCTGAGTCAACCTTTGAGCCGGTGAGATTAGAACCGCTGAACTGCAGATAGCAGTCAGCTGAAGTGGCCTGCAGTACTGCACCCTAACCACTGCGCCATCTCAAATGCTCAGCAATAAAGCATACAGAACGAACAAGGCCTTAGGCTCAATCTCTGACATCTCCAGTAAAAACAAAATAAAGAAGGAAGAAAAAGAGAAAAGAAAACAACAGATAAACAGAGATTGTATTAATGTATCCTGAACCATGGTCAGTTAGAACAGCAAAGTCAAAGGCTATGTGAGCTAATGAATTACCATTTCATATAAACCAGTGTTTTAAGCTGCTTGTATTTTATTGCTTGCTCTGTGTTTTGTTCAATACTTGAGAACTTGTAGGGGGGAAAAAAGGAAAATCTTTTATTTTAACATAAAGCATTTCAGTGTTTAATTGGTTTATGAGACAATTTAATATATGAAATATATCACTGGATTTATACACATGTGTGTTGTAAGTAATAGTCAGAGGACAATCATCAGGATTGAGATTATGGCAAAAAAATTTTTTTTCATTTTCCCTTTATTTGTATGCCGCCCTTTTCCTGGGGGGACTCAGGCGGCTCACAGTTCAAAAAAGGTGGGGGGAAGGACAAACAATTTCTAACATAAAGACAATACATCATTATTAAAACACAACAGTCACACAATTCGAGTGGGGTTAGAATCTTAACCCCAGGCCAGCTGGGACCAGCCAGATCTTTAGGGTGGCGCGGAAGGACTGGAGGGTGGTGAGGGTCCGAATCTCCATGGGGAGTTCATTCCAGAAGGTCCGAGCAGCCACCGAGAAGGCTCTCCTCCGGGTAGTTGCCAGTCTACCACTGGCTGGATGATGAAATTTGGAGGAGGCCTAATCTATGCGATCGTATCGGTCTAGTGGAGGTAATTGGCAGTAGGTGGTCTCTCAAGTACCCAGATCCAATACCATGAGGGCTTTGTAGGTGATAAGTAGCACCTTGAATCGCACCCGGAGATCAACAGGCAGCCAGTGCAGCTCGCGGAGGATGGGTGTTACGTGGGTGAAGCGAGGTGCACCCACAATCACTCGCGCTGGGCCGCATTCTGGACCAGCTGAAGTCGCCGAATGCTCTTCAAGGGCAGCCCCATGTAGAGCACATTGCAGTATTCCAGCCTAGAGGTCACAAGGGCACGAGTGACTGTTGTGAGGGCCTCCCGGTTCAAATATGAACAGAGTTAACCATTTATCCTCAGATGTGCTTCTGAAAAAAGTTATTCCCTAAAGATCAAATGTTACTACCATCACTACAGTCATGATAGGCATTTATTTCTTTATTGCTGCACTAATTGGCGTTTATACTTCAAAGCCTATATGTAAAATAGAATGAAATTATGTACAAAATTTACATTGGCTTTTTCAATGTAGTTTTTAAAGCGATAAAAAAAAGAAATAAAATCCAAAAGTCATTCTTTTAGTGGAAAATGATATTTAAATATTTATTTGAGGAGTAAGAAATAGTCAGTCAAAGTAACTAAAACTGTGATATAAGGAAGGAAAAAATGGAAAAAAATGGCTAAAATTAATTTATCCAGCCTCATTCACTATTTATCTCATTTTTGTTCTATTTTTTGCAAATTTTCCTTCTGGCACATCCATACACCACTCTATGTAGTTTTTCAATTCATTCACATTTCTTTCATATATTGCATCTGTCTTGCTGTTCCATTTTCATTTATTGTCTGTTGTAGAAGAATGTAATTCTGGCTTTGAGAAGAAAGTTGGGGGAGTAAGGCAAAAAGATTGCTCAGTCTTGAGAAAGTAGAAATCAGGAGAAAGAAACTCAGAACATCCTCACCTTGATGTCTATGGAGATTCTCAGTCATCCAGATCATGAGCTCATCACCTTGATTTTATTGTCTTGCAGTAGGAAGACTTTCAAGATTTTTTTCTAATATACCCCTATGGTAGTGAAATAGCGATTCTGTAAAAACACATGGGCACACGTCAAATGGGCTTATGCTATAGTAAATACATGGTATTTGAAAATTTGTTATGGAAAGCTAATTATCGTTGGATCTTGTTACCCCTTCAAAGTAACCCTAGACTAGGAAACCAAAATTATAATGTTAATGCCGTACTAATGTTATTGTTGTTGTTAGTTGAATGTTGTCCAACAACCATGAACAACATTCCTCCAGGCTTTCCTGTCCTCTACCATCCTCTAAAGTCCATGTAAGGTCACACCTATGGCTTCGGTGACTCCATCCAGCCACCTCATTCTCTGTTGTCTCCTTCTTCTTTTGCCCCTCAATCTTTCCCAGCATTAAACTCTTCTCCAGGGAGTCCTTCCTTCTCATTAGGTGGTCAAAGTAGTTGAGTTCATCTTCAGGATCTGGCCCTCTAAAGAGCAGTCAGGATGATCTCCTCTAGGACTGATTGGCTTGATTGCCTTGCAGTCCAAGGGACTCACATGCGTTTTCCCCAGCACCATAGTTCAAAGGCCTCAATTCTTTGGCGCTCAGCCTTCCTTATGATCCAACTTTCAGCAAGTCATATATAGGGTTACAATAAAACAGAATTTTGCAAGTGTGAATGTGCTTCTTCCTTTCCCCCTTTTTCTACAAGAGAACTAGAGAGAATCATGTCTGATACATTTTCTCAAATTACATTTCTGCTTTGGGCTCAAATTCTTTTATCCATTGTTGCCATCTTCCTGTTCATCAAGTTATTCTTACAGCCATTAGAGACTTTCAGTTGAAACACAATCCTGCAAATAACAAGGCCTATCTGTACAGCCAGCATTTATCACCTGATTCCACTATTTCTAACTTTCCCCACCAAATCAATTAACCCCCCTTTTTTTTTTTATAAACTAACACTTTAGCTGAAAAAGATTGTAATTATGAATGTTTATGCCATAACAAGCTATTAATCCTTAAGGTATAAAAGCACTTTCTGTAATGCCAATCTAGCTTTATTGAAAAAAGCCAAGGATGATCAAAATAAAAACAAAGACAAATAAGTGTATTGAAGAAATGACTGGATGTAGTGGAAGCAAGAAAGATCTGGAGAGTATCAGGGAATCATATTGGTGCAAATTACAATTTAACTCTATTCCCTCTTTTCTGTTCTCAATTTTATTTGACATGGTTGTTTTCTCACTCTTGCTGCAGTACATAATTAGCATGATAGTTATGTGTATGCAAATATGCGCATTTGTGTGTATGTGTAGAGAAAGGAGGGGAAAAGAGAGAAAGATACACATGTAGGATGCACCAAAAATGCTTCTGGCAATAGGTTGAAGAGGATTTAGTGTTATTCCTGACCATTTCTTAATTGGCTTTCTTCCTGCTTGAGTTTTATTACCTAGAGGCTGAACCCTGACCCCCTTATCTGACAAGAGATAAAAAGGTGACTGTTGTATTCAAGCAGGCATAAAGCATAATACTAAAAGCCCAATGCTGCACCAGACACTGCTCACCTCTTCCATCCCTATAATTTCAGAAACTACTATATGTTGCTCATTCTCTACAATTGGCTTGATGGACCTCAATTTATGCAGTGGTGAATGCAGTTGGACTATTGAGTTTTAGTTATGATAGTTATGAAGTCACCTAGCCTGAAAATGAAGAGACATCATTGTAGTTCAAACATAAACCAATTTATTTATTTATTTATTTATTTATTATTTATTTATTTATTTATTTATTTATTATTTATTTATTTATTTATTTATTTATTTATTTATTTATTTATTAGACTTATATACTGCTTCATAGGCCTCTCTAAGTGGTTTACAAATTTTTTTAGCAAATTGAGTCAGCAACTTGCAACTTGCCCCCACAGTCCGGGTCCTTATTCACCCACCTCGGAAGGATGGAAGGCTGAGTCGACCTTGAGCCGGTGAGATTTGAACCGCTGAACTGCAGATCACAGTCAGCTAAAGTGGCGTGCAGTACTGCACCCTAACCACTGCGTCACCTCGGCTCTTGCTAATTCTATATTTTTTCAAATTATCAAATCAGGCAGATATCTTGGCCTGGAAAAGGGTAATAAATTAATACTGGACCAAAAAAAATGAACCTATATGTAATGATAACATGACTTGAGTAGTATCATTCATAAAAAGGAAAAATAACATATGAAAACATTTCTGTAAAGCAAATAGTAATATTGTGAAAATGGGCCGTTCACTAAAACTGAATGAGAATCTTGTTTAGTAGTTTGTTGACATTTGTAAATATATTGGGTTAGAAGAGTAACTTTTTGACAAATGATGACTGAACCCTTATCTATGTGATGGGCATATGTGAAAAAACATCATAAATATAACTTTCAAATAATTTCAAGAACTTTGAGCTGGAATCAAGTAAATTTACTATTGGTAAACTTACTCCCTATATTAAATTTGATTTAACACATTTCATTTATTGAAATGGATTGCCTCCAAATGTAATGAAATTCAGATTAGATAACTTTTTCTACTAGGGATGGTTATAGGATAACTTCTTTTATCAGTGTTATTTTTAGCCATAGCTCTCTTACTGCCACTTTTTAGTTTAGTTTAGTTTTATTGATCTTGTATGCTGCCCACTCCTGAAGGACTCCGGGCGGCTTACAATAAAACAAGGGAAGGGGATAATACACAAAACAACATATTAAAATACACAACAGTCACAATTTCCGAGGGGCTGGATATTTTGAAAGCCCCCCGGCCTGCTGGAGCAGCCAGGACTTAACGGCTTTGCGGAAGGCCGGGAGGGTAGTGAGGGTCCGGATCTCCACGGGGAGATCGTTCCAGAGGGCTGGAGCAGCCACAGAGAAGGCCCTCCCCCAGGGAGTCGCCAGCCCACACTGGCTGGCAGATGGGATCCGGAGAAGGCCTAACCTGTGTGATCTAATCGGTCTATGGGAGGTAATCGGCAGGAGGCGATCTCTCGGGTACCCAGGTCCGATGCCATGAAGGGCTTTATAGGTAACGACCAGCACCTTGAAGCGGATCCGGAAACTAATGGGTAACCAGTGCAGCTCGCGGAGGATAGGTGTGACGTGGGTGTACCTGGGTGCACCCACGATCGCTTGCGCGGCTGCATTCTGGACCAGCTGTAGTCTTCGAACACTCTTCAAGGGCAGCCCCATGTAGAGCGTGTTACAGTAATTTATTTAATAAACTCACTGTCAAGTAACCCTGGATGGCTTATAATATAAAGCAAATTATAAAACATTTGAAATGTTAAAAATATAAGCATTAAAATTTATCAATTTTCTCTTGTTGCAAAACTTTTGAGATGTCATTGATTTCGCACAATGGCCTAATTCAGGGGTGTGAAACTCGTGGCATCACATGTTATCACTTGGTGTATCACAACTTTTCCCCCTTTTGTTAAAATCGGGTTGGCCAGTATGTGGCTTAACCGGGCCTGCAGTCTGCAAGTTTGACACCCCTAATTCTATAATGCATGAGTATTATTAAAAAAAAAAAGTTGGAAATTGAAAATCTACTGGAAATAAGAGACTCTTAGAAGTGGAAGATCATGACCTGAGTTTTGGGATGGCATGACTTTCTGTGGTACAATAAAGTTGAGGTTAAGTAGTTTCTAAAAATCATTTTATCAGAAGTGCTATATTGAGAATATGGAATAGATATAAAACCAGATTGTGCTTGAAAAGTCTTATGGCTCTCAGTACAAGAAGGATTTCATAAAAAAAAAACCAGCAGGCAAAGAGAGATGGTAAGATGCAGAGAGCTGCACGGAGAATATAAGATGAAATCAAAGGATCAATTGATTACAAAGGGATTTAGTTTTTAATGGTTTTCATACGGGCAGTTAAGATAAAGGTTTAAGGTAGATAACAAGACATTTGGAAATGAACAGCATGAGAAAGACACACATGTCTCTATGAAGGGATGAGGTAGCAGGTTTAGTGTTGATTAGAACAAAATGTAGACAGTTTCACCTACAGTATGTGTTTGAATATACCATACCCATGGTTTGCCTTCTGCCGTGAAAAGTATCTGAAAAATCCTCCAGTAGTTGCTTTTTATAAAATCAAGTGTGAGCCAAATCATAGTTCCTTGATGTCAGATTCCATTTTTTTTTCATCTTCCTTTACGGCACAGCAAAAAAATGACAAATATAAAGAACATTGAATTCAGGTTTGTCCTTGAGGACATTCATCAGAAAAAAAAAATTGCTCACTTAGTTACAACACAAATCAAAAAGGTTGTTGCATTCTGGCATGCCTGCACATTTCTTAGTGGGAGGAGAATTAGTGGTTTAAAAAATGGTCTGAGGGACTCATTAGCAGCCTGAAAAGAGTGTTATTGAAATTAATGGTGTTTTAATTGTACTCTGCTTCATCAGCCATTTTTACTGCAACAAAAGAAATTGTATTCTGTGTGAAGAAGGCTCATTATGGACTCTGGAAAAGTGGCACTAAATTAGCACAACTTTTAAACTGAAGAACAGTATGGCAAAATGTCTTGAAAAATCCAGAAGTCTTGAAATGTATTTAATAAAGACGGTAGACTTCTGTATTTTATTAACTCCTGCTACTGTTGCTGCTATTTCTTTGCTATTTCTTTGTATTATGCTTTTGAGTTCTTAGCCTACTTCTAATTGTCAATGGTTTTTTTTTATGATATCCTTCACTCAAACAAGATTTTTAATCATCTGCATACAATAATTATCCACTTGAATTCAAATGTGTTTCTGAAAGCATTATGAGATCAGGTTATATGTGAGCAAAAATCTAACTATATGGCTTGAAACTAGTTCAAAGAGTTTTTTATGTGAGTTTTGGCTTATACTTAACTGATATGTGATCCTTGATTTGCTAACCTTCCTTCCTTCCTCCCTCCCCTCCCTCCCTCCTTCCTTCCTTCCTTCCTTCCTTCCTTCCTTTTTATAAAGAAAAATACTTTTGTATATAACAATGTGTAAAAATCCAGACATACACAAAATTGAGGTTTTGTGAACTTTTCAGTGAACTTCCAAATTCTGAAAGTCACTCAAATCTAATGTTTAGATTGGATTTGACATTTTGCCCACCTAGTATCAGTCCCCAAGCAAATAAAATAGCAAGAATGTATAATTTAAAATAATATTGATGCATTTAAAATATTTACATAGTTCGGTTTTGATTCATCTGTGAGTTAATGGTAGTTTTTCATTAAGCATGGTAAGTGGAAAGGTTTTCTAGCGAAATAAATAAGCAACCAGTTTTAGAGAAGGCTTCTTTTGATTTTCACAGAATAATTCCCTGGAGCTTTTTATCTTGAACAAGCAATTTCTAATAAGGATTTTGCAGAACCAAACATATTGGGCACTGCCCTCTGAGGTTAGAAGTATAACACTCATGAGTCTGTTTGAGCCTCATATAATTGTTGAGGGGAATAATGGAGTTTCTTATTTCTTTACCAATATGCTCTCTGGGGTAGGAATGCATGAAACATCCTTAACAGCTTCCATACCAGCTAAATTTGAGCACATAAAGAAAGCTCTCCTCTCTTATAGTAATCAGTATATTAGCCATTTGCTCCATTCCGGAGTCATTCATGAAATCTACGATTTTTGTTAAAATGAAAAAAGCAGCATTGCAGACTACACACCAAAAATGTCCTATTTTCATCATTTCCTCCCTGTTTACACATCTACCCTGCCTGTTTCCACAAAAATAAGACAAGGTCTTATTTTCTTTTTCCCACCGAAATAAGCATTTGGCCTTATTTTCAGGGAGGTCTTATTATTCTGGAGGTGCTGGAGGTGGTGAGCGTGGTCACCTGACGGCTGCTGCTGTGTTGCAAAATTTTCAGGGAGGGCTTATTTTAGCGCATGTGCTCAAAAGCTCGATTGGGCTTATTATCTGGGGAGGTCTTATTCTGGGGGAAACAGAGTACCATCACATGTATGATGTTGTCTGTCATCATTACCCATTACTGGAATACCTTTTCGATCCATTTTGCTTTATTCTGTGTTACTTATTGAAGCCACCATTGTTATTTGCTGGATCAGGATGCTATATTTCTAATGTCACAATATAATGTCACAATGTTTTTGTTTACAATAGAAAGGAAGGAAAATGCACTTAATAACATATTTTTTTGAAATAAAAGTATATAGTGATTCAGGAAGAAGGTTATTTCCTGACAATGTTTGTTGCAAGTCTTGTAAAAAGGCTCATCTCAATAAAGTCTACAGGGCTATACAAAAGACTTATAACCAACGAAGTTAGATTCCCGTAAAGACCATGCCTTCTGCATTTATTTTCCAGCCACTCATAAAATAAAATAAAAGATAGCTTCCAGGTGGATTGTTAATGAAATGAATTGTAGAACCAATAGCATGTAAATACAAAACACATTTAACAGAAAAAAGGCATTAATATGATATCCAAACATTTCTTTTTCTTCATAAATTGCCAGTGCTTCTTTAAAAAATCCAAGTAGGACTGGTCATTATTTACAGGAAACTATAACAATGACTGTTATTCTTCTGGGTGTGTCCAATATGGTGTTCACTTATGTAGAGGATTAAAGCATGGATCTGGAGTAACCCAGTAGGATTCTTACTAATTGGCACATCTGCATGCATTTTGAGCCTTCTGTTTTCCATTCATGAAGCTATGACTTCTACATCAGAGAGCTGATATGATAACATTTTTATGAGGACTGGAGAAGACTGGAGATCAATGGTGCAATTTGGATTGGATTAAATAAACTTCGCATGTGATTATTTAGATATAGGAATAGGAAGAGAGAGCAAGAGGGTGGTAGAAATTGCAGTAAATTTTTCTGAATCTTCATCACCATTTGGGTTTGTTACAATTTTCTTTCTAGATTTTTTAATTTTAAAAACATTGTGACTTCGCTGTGTATGTTATTCTTGTATTTACTTCTTCTGTTCAAACTACCTAGTATTCTATTACAAAATACTGCTTATGTCTAGATTGTTTCCTAAATCCATAGGTCTAAATCAGGCACTTTTAAAGCTTATTCTATGGTCTAATATCATCTAGTCATACTCCTGTTGGAAATGGATGTGTGGGGGAAGGTAATTAAAAATAATCATCCTCTTTAACTTTTACTTCTGCCTTTTATATCAATGCCAAATCTTCAAATTTACAACTGTATTACTGAGATGTTTACTGTTTATTAAATTTATAGGCCGCCCAATCCCGGAAGACTCTGGGCGGCTTACAGAAACAGAAATTAAGAGAAATTAAAAACAGATAAAAACACAACAAATTTAAAAAGACACAACATGCACCCAATCTAAGCGGGGCTGGACCTCAATCCAGAGGTCAACAGCCCCAGGCCTGCCGGAATAGCCAGGTCTTAATAGCTTTTCGGAAGGTCATGAGAGTGGGTCTTAATTTAAGAGGGAGCCATGAAAAGTTTACACCACCTTTATAGAAGTACTGTATGTTCCTGGGCATCTGTATATTGCACAAAGAAGACTAGCATTTCAAGTGATAAATATAACATATTTTCATCATTTTGAGGATGCTGCTAACACAGGTGTATCATTAAGTTTCTCTTTCTCTTTCCTCTTTTTTTAAGGGCTGTATTCTCACTCATTTTCTGATTGTAAGAACCATAAATACTCATAAACTATGTTTATAAAGATGGGCATTGTTTCTTTTTGTATATTGAGCCTCTGATAAGCTTTTGTTTTACACTTACAATTGTACACAATAATCCCATTTATGATAAATATTTTTATTTTCAGTAGCCAGGTTTACCTATATTTAAGGTATTTTTTAAAATGTATAGATTTTGAATTATTAAAAAATGTTGTAAATATTTTAAGCTATTGCATTGCCTTTCATTACAGTAGAGATTGTGGAAGGCTTGTGTTCTTGACTACAAACTCCATTGCACATTAATGAACACAAGCATAGGTAAAGTTAAAAATTTCCTCTGTCCAGTCATTTCTGAAGAAGCAGTACTTCATCTCCATTTCTTAGCCAAGGGAGACAGCATTGTCTGAAGACATTTCCATGGTTATGTAGCCAGCATGACTATAAGCTGAAGCACATGGAATGCTGTTACCTTCCCTCCAAAGTGGTACCTATTTATATACTCACCTTTGCGTGCTTTTGAATTGCTAGGTGAGCAATAGCTGGGGTAAGGATGGGAAGAGCTGAGGTGGTGCAGTGATTAAATGCAGCACTGCAGGCTACTTCAGCTGACTGCAGTTCTGCAGCAGAACTGCAGTCAGCTGAAGTAGCCTGCAGTGCTGCATTTAACCACTGCGCCACCTCGGCTCATGTTTATTTTCATTGCCATTTTTAAAGTGTACATCTTCTTTTTCCTAAATATCTGCACGGAAATCATACATTTACCCTTTGTAAATTTAGAGCTGACACCTCCCCCCCCATTTGATAATCAGCATAGCCTTAACCTCTTGAAGTTGTAGGGTAAGAATTCCCAACCTGAGAATATAGCTTCTGTTTTAAAGACGATATGATTTCTTACGTTTTCAATTATATCCCATGCCTGTTTTGAAACATCATTTAAATGGTTAATAATGTCATTCTCAGAGCACAGCCAATAAAGTCAACTGAATGCCATTTTAAAATGAAGTGCATTATAAGGAATACTTAAACTGGAACTGCAGACCTAAATCTAGAGATAAAACTGAGTGGTGTTGCTGAGAGATTTCCGGATTCCAGATAACAATAGAAAATAAATTGTGAGATAAATTGTGAATCACACTCTTGTAGTGTGTGGACAATCTTTCTAATGCATTTGAGACGGACTAAGGTCAGCCAGAAGATCATAATCAGAGTTCAGTCTGCTATACCTTTTTCTTTATTTCACTCAGAAATTAGATAAGGAAAAGCAGTGTTCTTCAGTGCATTCCTAGGATTTGGCGTCTTTTTATTATAGCAAGGAAAAACAAATAAGTTTTAACCTGATATTTAAAAATCAAAATGTGCAGAAGTGTTTGATAAACTGAGATATACTTTCTTTTTATACCTAGAGAGAGCAAAAAAAAAACCCCCTGATGAATAAATATTTAAAATAATATTAGATGCCAGGATGAATCAGATGTAAAACTTGAAAGGGAAGAGATGTTTGATTTAGGGCCGCATAAAGAATTTTAAGCACATAACATGTCACTGCATTTTTTAAAATCATCCACATTGTGAAGATGTAAAGGAAAATAATACTAAAGAATGATTCTCTCAAAAGGGCCAATACCAGTGGTGGGATTCAAATAATTTAACAACCTGTTGTCTGCCCTAATGACCAGCTGGGTAGGCGTGGCTCGGTGGTCATGTGACTGAGTGGGCATGGCCAACTCAATATCACTCATATCGCCTTAGCTGTTACAATGTAATAAGGGTTAACCGGAGAGGCAGTTTCTGTAAGGAGGGCAATAAAGATGAGGCTAGAAACAACACCAGAATGTTTCCTTCCTGCTTTCCTTACAGGATTAGCCCTGTAAAGTGGAAAAAAACAAAAGGACATTTCTTCTAAGAACTGGTTCTCCGAACTGCTTAGAAAGTTAACAACCGGTTCTCCCGAATAGATGCGAACTGGCTGTATCCCACAACTGGCCAATGCTGTATGTTTAACCCTAAAGTTGTTCCAGCCATTACTCCGGATCTACCAAGTTGCAGGAAAGGACACACTGAAATCTACTGTGAGAGAACCAGTTTGGTCAGCAACCATGGCTTCAGAGCTGCATGTGGCTGTTTCATCCCCCTGCTGCAGCTCTACAGTTGATAGGGCTTTCGGTTAGGACAGATAGAGGAAAAAAATGCCACACTCGAAGGAGATCTATGATGGGGGAACCAAACTTCGGGTCGTTGTTGTCAGATTAAACTATGTCCAGTCGTGGATTGAGATTTTCCCCTTGTTTTAGTTAGCTTTGGAAGTTGGGGGGGGGGGGGACCTACAAGTTTTTTTTTTCCTGTTATGAAAATCTACCTGAGAGAAACACTAACTTCCTTTTTGGATTCTTTATATTTCATTTTTTGTGGGGAGGAGGAGGACTTTTATTGTGTTTGCTTGTTATGTGGATGAACAAATCATCTATTTTTCCTTTAATCTTTTCAGTGGTTGAACTTCTTGAAATTGAATTTCTCCATACTTACTAAATCTATTATATTCCTATTGAGATCCAACATATGCCTATTGAGGAAAAAAAGGGACCTATTATTTGTTGTTGTTTTTTCTCACAAAAAAATTATCTGAATGCCTGCAATAGATTTTAAGTCTTATAGTGTGTCTGAGGCAAAGTTCCTATATTATTGTTTTCTGTAATGGACTAAAAAAAATGACACATGGTTGTATTTTCAAGTGGTACAGTTCAGTGGTAGGATTCAAAAATGTTTACTACAGGTTCTGTGGGTGTGGCTTGGGGAGGCGTGGCATGGCTTGGTGGGTGTGGCTTGGTGGGCGTGGCGGGGGAAAGGATACGTAAAATCCCCATTTCCTCTTGATCAGCTGGGACATCCGGAGGCAGAGAATAGGTGGGAGCAGGGCCAGTCCGAGGTGATATTTACCGGTTCTCTGAACTATTCAAAATTTCCACTACTAGTTCTCCAGAACTGGTCAGAACCTGCTGAATGCCACCTCTGGGACAGATGCTACAAAACATCTCTCTCCCTCTCCCCTTTCCTAGCACAAGAGCCAGTTCCTTCATTTCTCAACCCATTTGAATAATTTCTCTAGTAGCTATAGGATACTCCAATTGGGGGGAAAGATAATGGAGAAAATGTAAGTAAAATTGGTAATAGAGCTGACTAGGTTTTCACATCACAAGTGGTGCCAAAGAAAGCTGATGCATTTAACTTGGGGTTGCTGAAACAGCAAACATGGAAAAACTTGGCTTGTTTTCTTTAGCTGACTTACGTTTCTTAATCACCTTTTTAGCTGTTATAGCAGATGCTTCCTCCATCGGTTGCAGCTTTGTTGCAAGTAGATAAAAAATGAAGTTTGTGAATCTTGACATTCAAATATCCAGCACTACTGTATCCATTATCTACAGATCAGGTATCTTATTAAATATTTAGCATTGCTTGTTAAATCTGATTTTTCTTTTCTTTAGTACAGCTCATCGTATCTCTGGATTTAATGTTATGGTCTAGGTCCATCTACATTGAGGCATAGATAGCACCAATTATTTCAAACTATTGCAGACAATGAGTTATTCTAAAAAGAAATAATTGGGGTGAAATCCCGGCCCTGCTTCTCACCATGAATACCTAATTAGCATTATTATAAAACTTTGGCCAGGGTTAAATATGAATAGAAGCACCATTGCACGTGAGCTGGTATGCCATACCAGCACTTGAAAGTATCTGTGATTCCTTAGTCAGCTAGGGTTATACACAGATGGTTCAGTAACATTATGGTATATGGAACTGAGCAATAACCAGCAAAATATAGGCAACATACAATTGTAGTAGTTGAGTATGTATGTATGGAAAAAATGCAGAATATAAAAAAGAAGGTCCATTACAGTGGTGGGTTTCAAATTTTTTTGGAACCTACTCTGTGGGTGTGGCCTCCTTTGTGGGAGTGGCTTGTCGGCCATGTGACCTGTTGGGAATGGCTTGCCAGTCAGTGTTTTTTTCTTTCTTTCTCTTTCTTTCTTCTTTCTTTCTTTCTTTCTTTTCTTTCTTTCTTTTCTTTCTTTCTTTCTTTCTTTCTTTCTTTCCTCCTTCTTTCTTTCTTCTGTCCTTTCTTTCTTTTTCTTTCTTTTCTTTTCTTCTTTTCTTTCTTTTTTCTTCTTTCTTTTCTTTTCTTTCGTTCTCTTCCTCTGCCCTTCCTTTTTTTGTCTCTCTTCCTCTTCTCTTCCCTTTCTTTTTTTTTCTTTCTCTCTTGTCCTCTTTTTTTCTTCTTTTTTTCTTTTTTTTTTCTGCTTTTTCTCTTTTTCACTTTCTTTTTCTTTCTTTTTTCTTTCTTTCTTTCTTTATTTATTTCCTTTCTTTTCTTTCTCTTCTCTCTCTCTTTCTGTGTCAGTCTGTGGGTGACAGTGGTGGGTTTCAAAATTTTTGAACTTCTTCTGTAGGTGTGGCCTGCTTTCCGGGTCCACTGAGGGAACCTCTTCTAATTGGTTCGGTTAGATTTGATGACCCGGTTCTAATCGAATAGGTGCGAACTGGTAGGAAACCCCACCTCTGATGGGGAGCACATCTTTTTGCATTATGATATCATTGTTTTACACACTGTTTATCATATGCTCTGGATAATTTGAATGCATTTTAAATGTAGTATTAAAGACCATGCCCCTGGTCATCTTTCAAATATACTTTTTTTTTTTTAGCCTAAACAGAAAATAGAATAACCAAAGGCAAAAAAAAGCAGAGAAAGCTGCTCCATCCACCAGGAACTATAGTGGGAACAGAAAGTGGGCCTTGATGCTAGAGAAGGACTGGTCTACTGAATCACCATCCCGATTTTTTTTTAAAGTGTTGTTTTGAGTATATTATTCTTCTTATTCCAAAACCAAATTTTCTTTGGAAGGAACAACTGCATAGAGGAAAAAAATGACGTTGTTTGGATCACTTTGTGACCAACATACAAATCTATAGCTTTATCTCTGCTGCATATAACATTTCTCTGCTATGTACCCATAGATATGTAGCTACTGTACAGCAATATGTAAAGAGGTAGCAATTTACAGAAACATGTATTGCGTAGTGCATTGCTTTCGGAATTTTTTTACAATGCAGTCCTGGGATCATCAGGCAGCACCTCCCCCCCCCTTTGAATCGGTTTGATCCAGTCTGCTAAAGTTCATAACCATGAGTCAGGTATAGCCTCCATTTATAACGTACTGTTCCTCTGGAAGTTTGGATGACCCCCATATTGATCCACACATCTCCCAAATCCCAACCGTATGTTGTATGGAGGTAACATTCCACCGTACTGATTGGCTGATCCAACTTCCTGTTCTGTGCTTTGCTGTTTGAGCCCCCTAGCCCAGGGGTAGTCAACCTTTTTAACCTACCGCCCACTTTTATATCTCTGTTGTAGTAAAATTTTCTGACCGCCCACTCAGTTCCAAAGTAATGGTGATTTATAAAGTAGGGAAGTCAATTAAATTTAAAAAAAAAAGGAAATTGCTTCAGTATCGGACAAAATCCCTACCCCCACCATGAAAGCTGGAATGCCCACTAGTGGGCGGTAGGGACCACTTCCCTAGCCAGAATGAACATTTGCAGATACATAAGTGTACAGGTAGCAACTGTTTCTGAATGACAGACACATTGTTCACTGATGTGCAGTGATGGAAAGTCTAACCCAAACTTTAATGGGGAAGGCCAAGGAGAGAAAATGGACAGCCCAAGCAAATATGTTCATCCACATTCTAGCCTCCAATTTCATGAAACCTGTCTCTAGTTTTCAGGGTGGTATTAGAGAGACGTTTTGGGATTTACAGAGCTAATCTTAGAAATCTGTATTGTAGAAGTTCTAATGGTGCAAAATGGAAGGCTGGCTCAGCTAGTCACCTTCAAGATGTTTTGCTGTGATTTGGCTTGAAATAATTTGAGTGCTGCGGGTATATAGTGGCCACTTCTCATCTTAAGGATGCCAGATGAGCTCCTCTGTGCATTTCCAGCAACATCCCTTGAGCCTTCCTACAGGTGGCAAAATGGAGAACTACCCCCAATATTTGAAACAGGAGATATCCAGGCAGGGAATAGACAGCAATACCTGAAATCTGTATTTTGTTGCATGGCGAGTATTCTTGGAGTATTTCAGCCTTTGCAAATTCCCAACATAAATAGACTTGATTACACCTTCTGCATCGGTTTGTGGATCAGAATACCTAAGCCTTCATGCTTCCTAAGCATATTACATTTGTAATTAAGTTACATTTTCTGCAATTAAAGAAGCAGTCACAGCTCAGTGCAGAAATGAGATGGAACACATGGCAGAACATGTGCAAAGTGATTTTCCCATCTATACTTAAGATGACTTTGAATATTTACTTTGGAATTACGCAGTATGTTTAGTCAATAATATATATGTATGTATGTATGTATTTTATTATTTGTATGCCGCCTTTCTCCGGGAGGACTCAGGGCGGCAACAATTCAAGGGGGGGAAAAAAAGGGGGAACATAAAAGACAAAATACAAATAATAAAAGTAGACAACACAACCTACATGTCGAGAGGGGAGGGAACTCATCACCCCCAGGTGTGCCGGCAAAGCCAGGTTTTGATGGCTTTTCGGAAGGCCAGGAGAGAGGTGAGGGTCCGAATCCCTGCAGGGAGTTCATTCCAGAGGGCCGGAGCTGCCACAGAGAAGGCCCTCCCCCGGGTAATAGCCAGGTGGCATTGGCTGGTAGATGGCACCCGGAGGAGGCCAACCCTGTGAGATCTAATGGGTCTGTGGGAGGTAATTGGCAGCAGGCTATGTGTGTACTGTACAACATTGATTGTATAGTACACACAATACAATCACAAATTCCCAAGAGCCATATGCCCCTTTAATTTTTTTTTTCTGACCCTGCCATCATGAGGACTGCTTACATAGATTTCTGCCATTTTGAGGCGACACGTTAAAAACCCCATAGTGCTAGCCTTAAAATAAGTGTAATGCAATTAAAAAGAAGACTCTAATTCAAGGGTGTCAAACTCCTGTCATCACGTGGCATCTTGTACGTATTGGGACTTTTCCCCCGTCCGCTAAACCGGGCATGGGTGTGGCCAGTGTATGACGCATCCAGCCCACGGACCAGGAGTTTGATATTCCTGCTATAATTCAACTGCTCCCGCGCCAAATCTCAAGTATTATCTCCCTGGAAATTCTGGCACTAGCTATTTGCATCATTATCCCGCATCATCTATTTATCACCAAAATATTTAATGCAGTCTACCTCATCATCGAATTTACCCTTAAATTGGAACTACCAGTGGGATTTATTAGGGGGGAAAAAATTTCCTATGTCTCCTAATTGTTTAGGGATAACTAGAACACCGCTAAAACATAACAATCATGGAAAAGTACCGTGTCTTTTATCATTCCATTGTTTTGTCATTTTCATTTACTTTTTAAAGCAAATTAAAACAGTAAGCTACTCAGAGAACTCCAGTTCTTAAGACAGATGAAATAGATCAGAAACAGATGCATACAAATAAGGCTGTAATGATTCCTGGGAGGAAAAAGAGTGAAGAAAAAGTGAAGCAGTTTTGTAAGAAGGGTGTCAATTAGGTATCTGGGTAGAAATTAGCTGGAATCAATAATGACAACAGTTGTTCCTCTGTGTTGAGGCTCTAATGTTTCCTCCGTATCACCAGGCTGCAATGCTGCAGTGTTTAGAAGCCTCACTTGGCAGATAACCTTATTTTATTTTAGACTCTGGCATTAGTAACTCCAACTTCCTCCTTCTAAACCTTTTCTCTCCTGCCAAGAAGATGTGTTCATCCTGCTTCTACTTTCATATTGTTTGCTTTTCAGCCTTTTTTGTCTCCCAGAAAGAGAGCCTGATTCAACGTTATCTTGTTATTTAGACCTTACCCTGATATTTCTATCTGTGACAGAATGTATGAGCTCATCTCTTCCAAACTGATTCCAAGCATTCTCCTTCTAAACCTATTGTCCATAAGCTGTTATCTATTTTGTTTAATTGTTTCACTTCTGCTCTTCATCTTCACATCCTTTCATTTTCCCTCAGTCCTCAGCATGATCAACAAAGTTAATGTTGCCCTTGAATTTTTAGTGTTAGCAAAAAAGAAAAACCCTGCTTCTTTCACAGAAGTTAATTTACAATTCTAACACTTTTTTTTTTGCCTGTTGGACTATTCCTTCCTTCCTTCCTTCCTTCCTTCCTTCCTTCCTTCCTCCTTCCTTCCTTCCTTCCTTCCTTCCTTCCTGGCTTCCTGGCTTCCTTCCTTCCTTCCTTCCTTCCTTCCTCCTTCCTTCCTTCATTCCTTCATTCCTTCCTCTTCCTTCCTTTCTTCCTGGCTGGCTTCCTCAAACAGCAAAGCATAAAATAACGATAATGAAAATAATAAATAAGTATAAGAGCCACAGTGGTGCAGTAGTTAGAATGCAGTACTGCAGGTTAAATCTGCTGACTGCCGCTGCCTGAAATTCGGCAGTTCGAATCCCACCAGGCTCAAGGTTGACTCAGCCTTCCGTCCTTCCAAGGTTAATAAATGAAGACCCCATTGTTGGAGACAATTCTGTAAAAAAAAAAAAAAACTTTTTAGAAAGGGCTGTAAAGTACTGTGAAGTGGAATATAAGTCTAAATGGTATTGCTATCTGAGAATCAAATTTTATGGTGCTCTGACCTATTCTACATCTGTAAATGCAATATAGTAACTCTTCCACAAAGAACTGAAAGGTATTAGCACTTGCTAGCTTCCATTCAATTAAAATTTGGCAAAGGAAAAAAAGCAAGCTTAAATTGCTTATTTTGTAGAATTCAGTGGAATTTCTTTAGGGAAATATATCCCATGTATTCTAACTGTTTAGGGATAACTAGAACACCCCCTAACACTACAGTCATGGAAAATGTAAGTGCATTTCATAGAAATTCTGAATAAATTTTTCTAAAGTATTTTTGTTTGTTTTCGGTTTTCCAATCCTGCTATTCTATTGAAGGATTCCTGTTCTCTGATATAATTTTGCTTGTTCCCTTTTCCTGAAAATGCACTTTTTCTTTTTGTTCTTTCCAGTTCTGTCTCAAACAAACAGAACAAAAGAAAGAAAGCTCATATTGCTTGAAGAGATATGAAGTATATTTTTCATATGAAGCAATCTTCCTTCCTTATGATTAGTGTACTATTATTACAGTATGGTAATATTTTTATAACTAGAGCAACAGAAAGTGTACTTTTAAATGGACTCTTAATAAGGTTTTTATAAGAAAGTACAAATTCAACCTTTATTGAAAACTGTCTTCATCACATTCCGAAGATTATATGGCAAAATAATATCTTCTATTATCTCTACTGAAACTAAGTGATCTCAAGAGCATACTTTAATTTTTGAAAATCCTTCAGAAAAAAACTTTTTAACTTTGGACACTCAGCATGCCAAAGAAAATTAAAGTCAAACACAACAAATAGGAAAATTACTAGAAAAAAACCTACCAAAGTTGAATGCGGCAGTTGAATATAGCATGATAGTTAGGGGGGGGGGGAACTCTCTGTAGTGCCCCATTCCCTTGATTACCTATGGAATATTTTTTGCTTTGGTCTAGGGATAGTTTATATGTCTATTGGAGACAACTCTGTGAAATTGAAATGAGTAAGATGCTGCTATCCTTAGAATAGGACCAAATGGCATGGGAGAGCCAAACCAACAAAACAATAATCCACAATACAATAGCAGAGTTG
The DNA here is from genome assembly GCF_009769535.1 of Thamnophis elegans. Lineage (NCBI taxonomy): Eukaryota > Metazoa > Chordata > Lepidosauria > Squamata > Natricidae > Thamnophis > Thamnophis elegans. The sequence continues at coordinate 2,374,667 of NC_045551.1, forward strand.
GAAGGGACTTGGAGGTCTTCTAGTCCAACCCCCTGCCTAGGCAGGACACCCTATACCATTTCAGACAAATGGCTATCCAACACTTTCTTAAAGACTTCCAGTGTCGGGCATCCACAACTTCTGGAGGCAAGCTGTTGATTAATTGTTCTAACTGTCAGTTCTAAGTTGCTCTCTCCTTGATTAGTTTCCACCCTTTCTTCTTGTTGTACACTCAGGTGCTTGGAGAATAGTTTGAATCCCTCTTCTTTGTGGCAATCCCTGAGATATTGGAAGACTGCTATCATGTCTCCCCCTGGTTCTTCTTTCTATTAAACTAGACATACCCATTCCTGCAACTGTTCTTCATATGTTTTAGTCTCCAATCCCCTAATCATCTTTGTTGCTCTTCTCTGCACTCTTTCTAGAGTCTCCACATCTGTTTTACAACTGAATGCAGTATTCCAAGTGTGGCCTTACCAAGGCTTTATAAAGTGGCATTAACCCTTCACGTCATCTTGATTCTCTCCCTCTGTTGATGCAGCCTAGAACTGTGTTGGCTTTTTGGCAGCTGCTGCACACGGCTGGCTCCTATTTAATGGTTGTCCACTAGGACTCCAAGATCCCTCTCCCAGTTACGACTATTGAGCAAGGTACCACCTATACTGTACCTGTGCATTTTGGTTTTCTTGCCTAAATGTAGAACCTTACTCTTTTCATCATTGATTTCATTTTATTAGATAGTGCCCAATGTTCAAGTTCAAATCACATTTAGAGCATAGAATAATCGAGTTGGAAGTGACCCCTCTGCTCAAGAAGGAACTTCTGAAGGCAAGCTATTCCGTTGGTTGATTGCTCAAGCCATTAGTAATTTTTTCCCCTTAATTTTAGGTTGTTTCTGTCCTTGGTTAGTTTGCATCCATTGTTTTTTGTCTTGCCTTTCTTCATGCTTTGGAAAATAGTTTGACTTCCTTGTCTTTGTAGGATTAGAATAGGATTATTAGAACACTGCTATGAAATCTCCCCTAGTCCTTTTTTTTTCATTAGACTAGAAAACATACCCAATTCCTGTAGCAGTTGTTCAAACATTTTATTCTCCAAACCCTAATCATTTTTGTTGCTCTTCTCTGCACTCTTTCCAGAGTCTCAACATCTTTTTTATATTGTGGTGACCAGATCTGGATTGTATTCCAAATGAATCTTACTAAGCCCTTTGTAAAACAAGCAGTATTAGAACTTCACGTGAACTTGATTCTATCCCTCTATTAATAGCAAAGCATTTAGATTAGATATTATTTAAATGCTTTAAGTTATTATATGCATGTACCTGAGGTCATATAAAACCTAGGAGATGGATAGACTTATTTATTTCTAGAAGGACAATAACATCAAGGTAACATTCCTCCTCCACGGGGGCTACTGCATAATATATAGAAACACACACACACAGGTTCCTCACTGTCCCTTTGGAATGAATGGCTTCTGACCATTTTCAACCAAGCAAATATGGTTTTTGTCTATTTGTAGAAATGCATCAGAAAGTTGCCCCCATCTGAATGAATGGCATCTTTTGCCTTAATTCTGTAGAGACCTTATCAGAATGCATGGAAGGAATGCATAAAAGCTTAAGTTTGCTTCCTCTCCTCCTCTCCTTCTTCTGTTTATTCTATAAGGGCGAATATGTATTAAAATTGAAATAAAGTAGAGAAAAACAATTCTAAAGTTTTGGACTAAGAAAAACGGACTGCCGCAAAGGTATAAATTATGCCTTCTGAACAATTTGCATATTTTCATTTTTTTTAAAAAAATACATTTTTTATTGAAGCATAAAGTGTAAAGACAAACACGTTACTCTTTTTCTGCATTGTATTTCATAATATTTGGTACTTATTTGGATTTTGCAAAGGAGAAGAATGCTGAAGTCTCAACCTCAATAATAAACCACTGTATCTCCTACTGTAGCTTCAATGAAGTGTTGTTACTATCTTCAAGAATTCACTTTGCATTCACTAGGATTTGAAAAAAGATTAAATATACTGAAAATCAAGCACTGTGGCTTGGAGCATTTTTCTTTAGTATTTTTTTTCTATAGGTCCACAGACTCACTATTTATCATAGAGTATTAGGATGTAACATACAAATATTTATGCAAAATTATATAAAATTGTTTAAATCACATACCCTATAGGCATGTGTATGAATCATCCTTGTGTATGATAATCAGTCTTATTTTCAGAATATTATTCATTCATATATCTATTTTACGCATATATAGTTATTTCTCAAGTATAGGCTATCCATAGCCTTATTGAGACATAAATAAGAGCCAGTGGTGCAGTGGTTAGAATGCAGTATTGCAGGCTAATTCTGCTGACTGCCAGCAGTTCAGCGACTCAGATCTCATCAGCTAAAGGTTGACTCAGCTGCCGTCCTTCCGAGGTCATAAAATGAGGACACAGATTGTTGAGGGCAATATGATGATCCTGAAGACCAGTGGTGGGTTTCAAAAAATGTTGGAGCCTCTTCTGTAGGTGTGGCCTGCTTTCTGGGTCCACTGGTGGAACCTCTTCTAACCGGTTCGGTAGATTTGACGAACCGGTTCTACCGAATAGGTGCGAACTGGTGGGAACCCACCTCTGCTGTAGACCACTTAGAGAGGGTAGTAAAGCACTATGAAGTGGTATATGTATATCTAAGTGCTAAGTCTGTTATTGCTTTAAATTGTCTATATGTGTGTCTGTGTGTGTGTGTTGCTGCCTGCAAGTGAACATTGACATTTGACATCTGACTGGACAATCTCTGCAATTTTCTTAGCATGATATCGAAAGTGGTTTGCCATAGCCTTCTTCCTAGGGCTGAGAGAAAATGACTGGGCCAAGGTCACCAGCTGGCTTCATACCCAAGGCAGGACTAGAATTCACAATCTCCCAGTTTATGGTTTGAAGTCTTAACCATTATACCAAACTGGTCTCCATACATGAAAATGACACATATAATACACATATGAGCCACGGTGGCTCAGTGGTGAGAGTGCAGTACTGCAGGCTACTTCAGCTGACTGCCGGCTGCCTGCAATTTGGCAGTTCAAATCTCCCCAGGCTCAAGGTGACTCTGCCTTCCATCCTTCCGAGGTCGGTAAAATGAGGACCCAGATTGTTGCGTCTTCGTTTTGGGTCCTGCAAAATGCTGACTCTGTAAACTGCTTAGAGAGGACTGTAAAGCGGTATATAAGTCTAAGTGCTATTGCTATTATGTTTAAAACAGGCACATATGAATGAATATATAGGTATACAGTATATGTATATGATGAAAACTAGCCAATTTGGTATAGTAGTTAAGGGCCCAGGTTAGAAATTAATAAACCATCTAGTTCCATCTTAGCTATAAGAAGAAGACAATGGCAAATCACTTTGAAAAAATCCTGTCAAGAAAACTGCAAGAATTAGTCAAGGCACTCACTAGAAATCAAGACAGAGGAACAAGGTTGGTTTGGTAAATCACATAATGGCTTAGTAAATCACTTTAAAAAAATGTCTTTTCTCTATCCTTATGTTACTATTGCCGACCTAGTACTGTGCCATAATCATCCAATAACCCTTTATTCAGAAGCATCTGGGAAGGGTGGTGTGTGCAGGAGAGAAGTGCAGGAAATATAGCTTTATATTTGGGATTCATTATATGATCATCAAGAGGGCAATGACTGGCCAACGGGTTTGGCTCTGAGATCATCCGTTGAAATGACTTACTTGAAGAGCTGCATGTAAACAGCCTATGTATATTTATGAAATTATCAACCCTTCTGCAAGTGGCATAAGGAACCGGGCTTGAAAGCCAGCTTTGCATTTTTATTTGCTGGGAATACTTCTGCCCTGAATAGTTGGTCATTTGTATGTTTTGACAGATATTTGCAAAAGGACAAAAAATATATATGGTAATTTGGAAGAAGAGATGACAGCAAATACTTGCAAGCTGCCATATGCAGGAATGCTGACTATCTCGGAACAAACTTTGAGGCCAAGTGGGGGCCGGAGAAGGAATAAATCTCTTGGGAAAATGTTACACACAAATGCATCACCACCACAGGGAGAGCTGAATATAATATTTACTGATCACAATGTTATTACGGTGCTAGAAATAGAGATGAAAATATGTTTGCGCAGTAAGTTATATTACGAGCTTTGAGACTGATTCCAAATAAAATGCTTTGCTTAGTACAAACTGCAGATTAAAATAAAGTGTTCTGTATCTGAATGTCACTTTTGATGTACACACTGGTCCAGTTTCTTGAGGATAATGTGATATATATCGCTGGCTTCTTCACTGTGATTGTTATGATTCACACAGATGTTCTAGAGCTCACTCCGTTATGCATTATGCAGCATAAAAGGACATGTTTATCATCAGTCACCTCTGTTCTCTAGGGATCACCACTGATAGCATTTTATTCCTCTTCATCAAGCATTTGCTGAATTTCTTATTGGGAGTTTATGGCAGCAAAGCCTCTGTTACGGCAGGAATATAGCATAAATTTTCTCTTTGATTGCTGCTCGTTTTCCTGGAGAAGGCCATGTAAATGTCTTCATGCATCTTTGCAGGATTAGTCCTAATGAAAGTTGAGCCAATGGCGGGTGGGGGGGATTTTAAAGCTACTCGTTCCTTTTTTTTTTACTTAGATTTTACATGTGAATGAATTGAATTGAATTTATTACATTTGTATGCCGCCCTTTTCCCTGAAGGGGACTCAGGGTGGCTCACAACCCAAGTCAAGGGGAGGGTACAAATAAGGAATAAAAAGACAAACAAAAACAATACCATAGTTTAAAAGCACACAACAACCATACCATTCGAGGAAGGGACAAGACTCATTAGCCCAGGCCTGTCGGAAGAGCCAGGTTTTAAGGGCTATGCGGAAAGCCTGGAGGGTGGTGAGGGTTCGAATCTCCACGGGGAGTTCATTCCAGAGGGTCGGAGCAGCCACAGAGAAGGCTCTCCTCTGGGTAGTCGCCAGTCGACACTGGCCGGCGGATGGAATTCGGAGGAGGCCTAATCTGTGGGATCTAATCGGTCTATTGGAGGTGATCGGCAGTAGGCGGTCTCTCAAGTGGTTCTGCCATCTCAGGGTCATAGCCAGCTCTGACTGGGAGCTTCTGGTTCCAAACAACCTCCTCTGGGGGTGCCAGCTGGACTGCAGCCGAGGAGCGGGGATGTTGGGGCTTTCACGCACCCTGAGACTGATCCAGCCAGCAATCATCAGGAGCATCTGTATCCAGAGCCAAAAGATGAAGAATGGAAGCCGGGATGTTCTGCCCGTCTATCAGCACACATAGTAATGTGGCAAACAGAATGGATGCTTTCTCTCCTCACCTGGAAAAGGTGATCCTAGTCTTGATTGGTTTCACTGGCATAGGCTGTTATAGCTACCAGTGGCCAAGCTTCCCTTATTGGAAGTAATGAACCCACATAAGTCTAAAAGCTATTTCTATTTCTATTATTGTTCTTCTGATTCTAATGGCTGGAAATAGCAGTTATAGCAATAGCAGTTAGACTTATATACTGCCTCATAGGGCTTTCAGCCCTCTCTGATATGCAGAGACAGCATATTGCCCCCACAGTCTGGGTCCTCATTTCACCCACCTCAGAAGGTAATACTTCTTCCAGTATTGCGCCACCAACAGTCTTGCTGCTGTCATTAAATACAAAATCAAGTTAGTCTCTATAACAGTACAATCAGTAGTTATGCCTAACGGATTAACTGAGGGGTAAACTTTATCCTTTTTTTAAAGAACAGTTTGCATAATCCACCATATTTTTATCCAAATGCTTTTACCTTTGGGGGGGCACCTTCAGCTCTATTGAGGTAGCACAAATCCTTAACAACAATTCTGTTGTGTTGGCACCAAAACAAATGGATGGGGGGGAAAGTCACTTCCTTTTCTCAATTGAGCTTTAAAACCAGAATATCGTTTGATAGATTTGTCTTGTAGCTGTCTATGTAAAATACCCCAGCAATTTTAGTGAATTTAGTCCTACATCTTCCATAGTATGCATGGGAAAATCATCATTTGATTCTTTATAGTTTTCATCCCTAGGAAACACTTTCAACAAATGCATTTTCAATACATGCCATATATAGTTCAGTGCAAATATATAGTTTTGTGGTGACGAAAGTCTTAGTTTAACATCCCTGTGAAAAACCTTCAATTCAGTTCAGGCCCTTTGCTAATGGTCCTCCCTATTTGTTAACATGGAACACATTATCTTGACATCACCTTTCTCTCAGATTAACCATACTTAACATACTTGTCTTGTATGGTCCAGCACTTGCATGCTCTTCAAGATACGCATTTACTCACATGGGGTTTCATTTTTGCTAAAAGATTGTACTGTCTATATTTCCAGCCACTAGAATCAGAAGAACAATAATAGAAATAGAAATAGGTTTTAGACTTATACACAGCTTCACATCCCTCTCTAAGCAATTTACAGAGTCGGCATATTGCCCCCAACAATCTGGGTCCTCATTTTACCAACTTAGGAAGGATGAGAGCCGAGGTGGCGCAGTGGTTAGGGTGCAGTACTGAAGGCCACTTCAGCTGACTGTTATCTGCAGTTCAGCAGTTCAAATCTCACGGCTCAAGGTTGACTCAGCCTTCCATCCTTCCGAGGTGGGTGAAATGAGGACCCAGACTGTGGGGGCGATATGCTGACTCTGTAAACTGCTTAGAGAGGGCTAAAAGCCCTATGAAGCGGTATATAAGTCTAACTGCTATTGCTATAACTGCTATTTCCAGCCATTAGAATCAGAAGAACAATAATAGAAATAGAAATAGGTTTTAGACTTATACACAGCTTCACATCCCTCTCTAAGCAATTTACAGAGTCGGCATATGCCCCCAACAATCTGGGTCCTCATTTTACCAACTTAGGAAGGATGAGAGCCGAGGTGGTGCAGTGGTTAGGGTGCAGTACTGAAGGCCACTTCAGCTGACTGTTATCTGCAGTTCAGCAGTTCAAATCTCACCGGCTCAAGGTTGACTCAGCCTTCCATCCTTCCGAGGTGGGTGAAATGAGGACCCAGACTGTGGGGGCGATATGCTGACTCTGTAAACTGCTTAGAGAGGGCTAAAAGCCCTATGAAGCGGTATATAAGTCTAACTGCTATTGCTATAACTGCTATTTCCAGCCATTAGAATCAGAAGAACAATAATAGAAATAGAAATAGCTTTTAGACTTATACAAAGCTTCACATCCCTCTCTAAGCAATTTACAGGGTCGGCATATTGCCCCCAACAATCCGGGTCCTCATTTACCACCTTAGGAAGGATGGGAGGCTAAGTCAACCTTGAGCCGCTCAGGATTGAACTTCTGATAGTCAGAAGAGTTGGCATACAACACTGCATTATAACCACTGTGCCACCATGGCTCTTAATAACATATTCAGAACCAGGCAAACAAAGTAGTAGCTGTATGAATTGTTTCTGTAAAGGGGATTTCTACTGTCTCTTACAATGTGGCTTAGTTGTAGCCTTTTATTTAAATAATGCTGACTTACTTGGTATTCAATCCTGGAAGGACCAGCCCTTGGTGATATTCCAAGTAACATTTGACAAAATATCTGCCTTGGGTAACATTCCAGTACTTTTCACAGATTGTAAGGTTTCCTATTGATCACCTGCATTTTAAAAACTCTATGCTGTTTGATTAGAATCATATCATATAGTATAAGCACAAATGCAATTATTACTCTCCCTGATGGTTGGCAAATTTATGAAAATGCTGCTGAAATGTTGTAAGATATTTACAGGTATTTTCCATTTAAATAACGTTGGTGGAAACCTTTTCGAATTCCACCTGACCTTGTATTGGTATATCTCAATTTCTGCCCATGTAGTTTCAAAGCTTACTAGACAGTAAATCTGTAGATGAGTAAAGGCCGTACATCCTATCGTTTAAGTAATTTTTTTGGATGTGCTGATTTCATGAGTGTAAGAGAGAGATAAATCGGGTCCTGAAAATGTTTTGAGGTAGGAGATTTTCCAAAAAAAATATGAAAGTGTAATCAATTTAGCATATTTGAAAAATGTACTGGACTGCTTAAAGTAACCTTTTGTATTGCTAACTGTTAGTTTTACTTACATTTGCAGAAAAATAAGTCAGAAGTTACTTATTTTTCTGCAATGAAGTAACTTCTTACTTATCTTTCTGCAATGAAGCTTTGATGTGGTTCAGGAAAGTTCCTTACCAGTGCAGCTGTCCCAGATTTCAAAGATTTTTTTTGCATACTTCAGACAGAAAATCTTACAGTTCCATTAGCAAGATTATTTATATATAAGCAGAGAAATGACTTTTAAAAAAAATAGTAGTGATTAATTAAGGTTGCTTATTTGAACTCAAAAATCTGCAGGAACTTGGCATGAGAAAATGACATTCCAGACAGTTTTAACAGAAGTTAAATTAAGCAAAAAAAAATTCTCTGTTATAGTCCAGAGTTTTTCAATGTGCAGCTCCCTGAAATGATAACAGGGATTTATGTGACCTTCCACAAATCAATCTAATGAATTTCATTCCGGTTAGGAATGGGGAAGAAGAAATATTCAATTTTTAATACTTAGATAATAAAAACTTTTAATGTTAATAAATCTGGTTTTATTGAAGAAAAATAAATTTTAATAAAATTAAAGGCACAATTTTAACAAGAAAGAGTTTGCTTCCTTTTGCAAAGTTCTTTAAATTTCTGAGTTTCGTTTTGAAGACAGTACTCTCATTCCTTAAATCAGGAAAAAGGAAGGAGAAGAATATTTCCCTGACTTAAATCCATATTTAAATTCCTTTTAAAAATGCAGCTTGCAGAACACTGGTAGGTTCAAAGTTATTTTTGGTGATCTCTTTTTTTAAACACAAATGCACTCATATAATAATCATAGTCCCCACTTTCTGTCCCATTGTCACAAGGCAGATTCACTTTGCAGTGTCCTGTATAAGCCCATTTCAGTAGAAATAAATTAGCAAGGAGGGAAGAGGAAATATCGTATGCTCTTTGTCTCTTCTCTATATAATCTTATTTTTTCATATTTGGATAGAAAGACTTCCAATCTCAATTCCTTTCTAGTTTTTTTTTATCTTAAATAAAATTAATCCCAGTTTTATATCAGATGTACATTTTATACTCTTAAAAGTTGCTCAATAAGTTCTGGATGTTTGTTCTAATATACGAATGTTTGTATCACACTTTCCTGATGAACATACTTTGAAAACCAACTTTTACCAAACTTTTATTATATTATATTATCACCAGCATACGTATACAAGCATACGTGAAGTCACAGCAACTGGGCTGATCTCAGAAAAGCTAAATTGGATCAGACTTTGTTATTTGGATGACAGACAACAAGGAAATCTCAATTCTGTAGACTAGACTGTGAAGTTGGGGAAAACACCTCTTAGAAGAAGGCAATGTCAAGCTACTTTTGTACTGTTATTTAGAAAACAACATGGACATGGACATATCAGTACCTTGAGGGCAGTGGTGGGTTTCAAAAATTTTTGGAACCTCTTCTGTATGTGTGGTCTGCTTTCTGGGTCCACTGGTGGAACCTCTTCTAACGGTTCGGTAGATTTGATGAACCAGTTCTACCGAACCGGTGTGAACCAGTAGGAACCCACCTCTGCTTGAGGGATAAGTAAGATCTTACCTTTTTATCCTTAATATGTACACATATTTAATTTAAGAACTGGATCCCACTATTCAGAGAGTTTATGCTGGAACAAGTAATTATATTTGATTAACATTTTGGCTCAGGTTTTGAAAGTTAAATCTTAAGCTGTGTTTCTCTTGCATCTAACTCCCTATCAGTGTGCTATTCAACATTGAGAACAAGAACGTAATGTAGTATCAGGAAGGCAATTATGAATCCTACAAGCTCAGAAATGAAAGGGTGATTTGTTTATTGTGTTTCTTTACCTAAAGAACAAAAGGGAGAGATATCTACCTCGCAGAATCTTGAATGTCAGCATAATTGAGAACAATTTTAATTACCAAACCCAGTATTGCATATCTGTGAATAAGTGGCACAGTTCTTCATTATAACAGACTAGAATTGGGATGGCGAATCTATGGCATATGTGCCAGAGGTGGCACGCAGAGCCCTCTCTGTGGGCATGGGCACCATTGCCAGCTGCTCTTCTGTTCTTTGGGTTTCCAGTGCTCTGGTGTGCGGGTGTGCACAATTGCACCCACCTGCATGGACACATTACAGATGCCGAAAAGGTTCGCCATCACTAGACTAGAGTCTAATATATCAGTATATCCTATAACTGTTCTTAGATACTAGACTTATTTATTTATTGAATTTATATTGCCGCCGATTCGGACATGGCGACTCAAGGCAGCTTACCGATTATAAAACATCATTTAAAACAATAAAACTAAAAAAGAATCAAATTGATAAATATAATAAAATCACCCCCGACCCTGTCAACAGTAGATCACACGAGGCATTTAATGGACTCCACCCTCTTTCTGGTTTCCCCAAGGTCACTGCCAAACCAGGTCTTTCTTCAGTACCTTCCGAAGAGTGTTAGAGTGGGGCATTCTAATCTCGGGGAAATGATGTTCCAGAGAGGGAGCTACCACGGAGAAGGCCCATCTTCTGGGTCCCACCAGGTGTGTCTCCCTAGGGGATGAGACCCGCAACATTCCCTGCCTCGCCACTCTGATGGGTCAGGTAGATGTGATCGGCAAGAGACGGTCCCTCAGATAACCTGGTCCTAAGCCATGATGGGCTTTAAAGGTGAACCAGGACCTTGAATTGCAAGATTAGAAAACTATTCTTTGTCACCCCTGCAAAATGTCATCTATGGAAATAAATGTAAGTGATCCTATATAATAAATTGCAATGATTAGAAAAAAATACTTTTGGCTTGTAAAATAGTATTCCTCCTCTCCTCCTCCTCCTCCTCCTCTCTCCTCCATCCTCATCCTCATCTCCTCATAGTAATAGTAGATGGTGCCCTTATTGTTCTCATATGGAACAAATATGCAATCAGACTCTGGACTCACACAAGCACTTACATTTGACAGAATTGTGTGAGAAAACATTGTATAAGCAGAGCCTTTTCAGAATTTTTATATAGATATTGGAGTTTTGAGCAAAATGCCTTTGCTGACATTTTCTAGATTCCTTGTTTATAGGATGCCATTTTTCTGAGACTTGCACACAGATTTTGTGATGTATGTTTAGTTTAGAAGTATCAGATAATTTTCCAGCTAAAAGTATCTATTTCTTTGTTTCTAACATTAGTCCTGCTTTGTTGCAGTGTTTTTCTTCTTTTATACTCCACTTGCTGCAGTTCTTCTACTAAAGTTTCTGGTGAAGGATACAAGAAGGGTTTTTTTCCCCAGCCCAGTTTGTCTCAGATTTTGACCAAGAGGAAGTGACTGACCTAAAGTTACCAGCTGGAGCCAGTGCCTAATAACTTCTTTCTCATTCTGAGTCCATATAGCAATAGCAATAGCAGTTAGACTTATATACCGCTTCATAGGGCTTTCAGCCCTCTCTAAGCGGTTTACAGAGTCAGCATATCGCCCCCCACAGTCTGGGTCCTCATTTCACCCACCTCGGAAGGATGGAAGGCTGAGTCAACCTTGAGCCGGTGAGATTTGAACCGCTGAACTGCAGATAGCAGTCAGCTGAAGTGTCTGCAGTACTGCACTCTACCCACTGCGCCACCTCGGTTCTTACCTTTAGTCACTCCACCATACTTGCTTCCCTTCTGGGTTAAAACCATAAAACCCATTGTTTTAGAAGAGTGGAATTAAAATTCAAATTTTGTGCACATTTTGTTCAGTTATTGAAAACCAGATTGAATAGATTTAGGGCCAAATGTATATAAACCGACACAGAGAAAATTGGTCCCCTTCTGATTCCCAGATATATGATAGCAATAGCACATAGACTATACCGCTTCATAGTGCTTTTGCAGCCCTCTCTAAGCGGTTTACAGAGTCAGCATATTGTCCCTAACAATCTGGGTCCTCATATGATGACAGAAGTTGCGAGATCTCTCTCCCTTTTTCAATTAATGTGTGCAGGTTAAGGGATCAGTGAATAGAATAGGTGACCGACCGGCTGAAGGAATCATGGATTTCATACCTAAGTGTGTATGACAGAGTGTGAATTTTTATGTGTATATGTGTGAAGTTGGAAAATAGACAGTTTTGCTGGTCTTTAATGCTCCCCTCCATTTTCTCTCATCATCAGCCTGTCTGATCCAGTCATACGCATCTCTGCACATATCAGGGGTGGGTTTCCTGCCAGTTCTAACCTCTTCTATAGAAGAGGTTTCACAAATCTACCGTGCCATTTAGAACCGGTTCCAGCTCCCTCTCCCCGCCCGTCTGCACATCATCAAGATGAAGAGTGAGAGGAGGAATTCTGGGAGTTGAAGTCCACAAGTCTCAAAGCTGTCAAGTTTGAACACCCTGGGGTTTTTTTTCTAAAGGGTTAGGGGTGCAAGGGTCTTGTAACTTGACAGCTTTAAGGGTTGCGTGCTTCAAATGCCAGAGTTTCTGAGCCAACATTTTGGTTGCTAAACAAGAGCGTTGTTAAGTGAGTTTCACCACATTTTACAAGTTGCCCATGCCCACCCAGTCACATGACTGCCAAGCCACTCCCACCCAGTCACATGGCTGGCAAGCCACTCCCACAAAGCAGGCCACACCTACAGAAGAAGTTCTAAACAATTTGAAACCCACCACTGGCACATATATATATATATATTCACTATTCACCTTCCCTCAAAATATTTCTTAGTTGTTTTCTGATGTTTCTTCTTCACACTTCCATTCTTGTGTTTTTGTTTTTTCTTCCATTGTTTTAAAAATGTCTCCTGCTTGTTCAACTGTGCTGCCTCTCTCTCTCCTTTCTGTTATTCAGATGATTTCCCCTGCTAACTAACAGCAGGTTGAATGGAAAGATTGAAAGTTTTCCTAAAATAGTTCTTGTTTGACAGAGATGCCCTCCTTCTCCTTGCGTATACAGTTTGCTGATTCACTCGCAGCAAATTGATCCACCAAGGAAGATTGTAAGAAGGAAGATAATCAGAATACATCAACTTCTCTCTCCTCTGGCACATATCCCTGCACATTTCCGATTCTTCATAGAGTCTTGTAGAATGCCCTTAATCTTTTATGGCACTCTCTTTTCCCTAGTTTCACAATTGGTTAGAGAAATCTGTGAGGATGTAAAACAGCTTGGAGCTATCTCCAATTCCATCTTACTTATTACTACAGAGAAACCTTCAGAAGGTCATTTCCCCACTAGCAACTTACAACCTCTTCTGGTGTCATTTGGGTGTGCTAAAATGACAGTAATGAGGACAGACTTTATAACACTTGAATGATGGCTGAGTGATACTATGAAGATGCAACAGCTAGTTGCGAGATGAACAGATACTAACAGCACTGTTCTACTTGGAAACAAATTCTATCTTACAGTAATTATGCACTTGTGTTCTAAGTAGAATTTTCATGTTGGCAAGGCAAATATGTGCAAAATCCATATATTATTCCCTTCCTTTGCCTCACTCCATTCTATCCTAGAGCAAATACAAACACAGTGCAGGGATAAATATCCCCTACCAAGAAATTAAATAGTTCAGTAATAATGACTTTCATTTAACTCCTGATAAAACTAACATGGTAACCCTTCTCAAGGTGCCAAGAAGTAAATATTTATATGGGGCATCATAGTTGAAATGTATACCTGGAAAGGAACAAATAATTAGCATGACCAAATTATGGGGTTAATGTAACAATGGATTCTATCTAAAGTCGCTATCTCTTCTCCTAACCATTGTGAAAGCGCCCCATATGATCTCAGCATGTAAGAGTACTTTACTGAGATAATAATTAGTCAGAGTTGTTCAGAGTTCTATGAATAAAAAGGAAAGAAGCAGAGAAGGTTGGATACATCCTTCATGATGATTCTTGGACTTTATGACTAGCAATAGCAATAGCAATAGCAGTTAGACTTATATACCGCTTCATAGGGCTTTCAGCCCTCTCTAAGCAGTTTACAGAGTCAGCATATCGCCCCCAACAACAATCCGGGTCCTCATTTTACCCACCTCAGAAGGATGGAAGGCTGAGTCAACCTTGAGCCGGTGAGATTTGAACCGCCGAACTGCAGATAACAGTCAGCTGAAGTGGCCTGCAGTACTGCACCCTAACCACTGCGCCACCTCGGCTCTTACAACATTCATTTCTTAAACACAGAGAATTTACTTCTTCACTGATAGAACTTTCCATGCTAGAGAGTGACAACAACAACAACAACAAACCGTTAGATGTGACTCTTCTTTTGCTGCTAGCCCATTGTATAGCTCCCATAATTTGAAAAGCTTATATCTGCTATCTTCAGTCTGTTTCCAGTCTGTTCAGAAAATCAGCCTCTATCACTCCGGTTGCAACTTACCAAAATTCTGGTGTGATGCAAAACTCACTGAACTCTTCTAAAGGTTGCCTTTGAATAGGATGCAGGGTGTATGTGGGAAAGTTTCATTAATTTAAATGCTGCATAGAAAATGCCCCTACAGTTTCTATAGTCTTCGGTGGCAATCACATAGTTTTCATAACAGCCAAATTTACAGGCTCCGTACGAGGTGGCACAGTGGTTAAATGCAGCACTGCAGGCTACTTCAGCTGACTGCAGTTCGGCTGTTCGACTGTTCAAATCTCACTGGCTCAGGGTTGACTCAGCCTTCCATCCTTCCGAGGTGGGTAAAATGAGGACCCGGATTGTTGTTGGGGGCGATATGCTGACTCTGTAAACCGCTTAGAGGGGGCTGAAAGCCCTATGAAGCGGTATATAAGTCTAACGGCTATTGCTATTGCTAATGTAGTAGAGTGAGGTTAGACATACCTGCGTAATTCCTTTGGCAGGACCTATGAATGCTGTGTTGAGCTCAGAAGGCAATATTTGGGGCCTTATTCAGGATGTATCATTGCCAAACCTATTTGCTGAATCCTTGGAAGAAGACCAGGGATACTAGTTACCATTATAAGACCTTTTGCCAAGGGCATCAATGCTGTTGAGTGGTCTAGAATCATAGTGTGATTGGCCCAACTCCACCACCTTCAAAGGAGGGTTTGCTTACTCAGCTCATTAGGAAGAAGCTATTTTTCTTGTTTTATGGCATTCTCAAATGCATCAATGTCCCAAGCTGTGCTTCTGTTTTAGTTGCCTTTAATTTAAACTGTACTGTTTCTGTCTCTATGGCCATTTGTCTTCAAGCGTACTCAGTGTGCTTCAATTGCCTACAATTTTGTATGGAGAACAGCAGGATTTGAGTGTGGAATTATTCAAACATGTAGACCTCTGAAAGCTGTAGGTACATCTGGAAAATGCCTGAGTATATTAGGGCATGGAAGGAGACCCATGCCCTGATATTGCCTGTGTGTTGCCTTTTCTTCTTGTAATGCATAGGATAACACTGTAGTATTCTGGAATGGCTCAATTTTGTATTATGTGCTGATCTGGGATTACTAAGCATGACTTTGGTGTCACAGTGTGTTGTTCTTTTTCCCTTCCATTTTGCTTTTCAAGTTGGTCATCATTTCTTATTTATACATGCTCAGTTCTGAGTGGAATTTCTATAGAAGCCTGATATATAATTTTTACAATGTTCACTCTTCAGAATTCTCAGTGGTAGTCAAAGATGAGCTAGTTCTAGGTTTGCATTATTCTTGACTTCTCTTAGAGCTTTTTTAAAAAAATACCTTTTACAGTATAACTCGAATTTCGTTAAACATAGGACCAGTGGTGGTTTCAAAAATTGTTTGAACCTACTCTGTGGGTGTGGCCTCCTTTGTGGGAGTGGCTTGCAGCCCATGTGACCGGATGGGAGTGGCTTGCCACCCATGTGACCGGATATGAAGATGCCGACGACACTTGTCAGAACCACCTTAAATTACCTCACACACAGCACTGGCATGCATAAGAATAGGATGTAAACAAATTAATAACATCTCTACATTGATCTTAGTTTCTTCTTGCTAAGCTAACTTTAAACAATTTAAATCATTCCTGATCTTAAGCATAGGCTAACTGGGAATTTCTTGGTCCCGTATTTATTGTGTATATAGTCAATCCATTTTTTTCCAGTCTCGTTTATATCTCTCATTTGAGTGATCTTTAAGATATGCCAATATTTTAGCCATCTCGGCTAAATTTGTAACTTTCAATGTCCATTCTTGAGTTGTAAGCAGGTCTTCCTTCTTCCAGTATTGCGCCACCAACAGTCTTGCTGCCATTATTAAGTGCAGGATCAAGTTAGTCTCTACCGCTGTAAAGTCAGTACTTATACCTACAAGAATAACAACTTCAGCACACACAATGTTCTGATTGCACCACAAACGCAGTAGTCATCCTTACCTTTCACAGAGGCACTGAGTTTTATAAATATGAGCATGATAGTGTAGAATAATCATATCCAATTCCAAAAAAATTTGGAGCCTCTTCTGTAGGTGTGGTCTGCTTTTCCGGGTCCACTGGTGGAACCTCTTCTAACTGGTTCGGTAGATTTGACGAACCGGTTCTACCGAATAGGTGCGAACTGGTAGGAACCCACCTCTGCATAGGACATTTTAACTAGCCCCAATGTTTCCTAAACTTTGAAAAGGTTGGCATAGCCTCCCTTTTGGGTTTAAGCTGATGCAACTTCAAATTTGTCAGTGGGAAGCAGATTGTTTTGCATGGATTTAATTGCATGGCTGCAATTGTCATGCCAGCCATTAGAAGTATCTGGAGTTGCAGTTCAATCGAATTTTAACCGAGTTGCTAAAATTCTTACATTGCCCATGTAATCAGATACTAGAAGATGTATTCACTCTGATTACTGGAGGATACTCAGATTGTAATTCATTCTGGTCATCAGGGGTCATCTGAGTCACTGGTGGAGTGACACTTGGTAGTTGTGTCCTAGAACAAGTAAGGGCTTTGGAAAAGAATTAGAATTTGGGTATGTTATTTCAACAGGATTCCCAGATTCTTATCCGAAGGCATGAGGCTTGCTGTTTCTAAGGCATACATGTCAGTAGCTGCTTCACTGAGTAACCAGAAAGAAACCACTCAACTCCATTTTGCAGAATTAAGAGTACTTTTACTGATTATAAGTAAATAGAAGCTAAGCAAAGCTGGATCTGAGCAAAAGCGTGTGGAATCATTAGAAATCAATACATGACCCATTCCCCTCCCCTTGGTAATCACAGTCCAATCCAATATCTCCACAGCTGTCAGGTGGGAGATATCTTCAAAAATCATCATCAGGTTTGTATGCCGGACGGTTGGCCTTGGCGGGAAACTCCCCCTCCTTGCCACATGCGCAGAAGATGGTGAGAACAACTCCCAATTAACAGTCCTCTTGTACAGATTATTTCCCTCTCCCAAATACCATGCCCTCCCTCCCCGTTTAAATGGCAGCCGAAAAGCAAGCAGCAAAACAGAGGCTGACAATACGCTTCTGTGGTTTGAAGAGTGTTCCAATTGTTCTTTTTCTATACCTGCAAAAGCAATGCTGATGAAGGCAATAAGACAAAGTTAAAGGGACGGCCATGATTTGAATGAATTCCTTGAACAAGATTCAAGCCAGCATCTTTAAAATTCCTCTGTGCCATTTGCATAATTGATATATTCATGGCTGTCATACTTTTTTTTTTTACAGCTGGATCATATCACAACCCCATATTCCACTGCATTGCACCCTAGCTAGCACCCAGGATGTCTGATATAAACAGACCTCTCTTTGTTCTCTTTAAATTGCATCCAAGCGTATCTAAGTGCCAGAGGACTTTAGGATTTAATGGCTGTGAAATGAGTGGTTATAGCCATTCCCAGGAATCGATCAATCTATGCTAGGCAACATAGATTAGAGTCTCTGCATGGCTTATTGATTAGCAGACATTTGGGGAGAGAATAGTTTAGTATTGCCCATGTGGCCCTATTCAATTCTTCCTCCTCTTGCTTTAAAAACCATTCGGTTATTCAAAACCATCCAAAATCAATCTTTCCATGACTGAATAAAAGAGGTATTATCACAGTAGCACTTAAACATTTCTACCAAGGGATACAGGAAGATTTACTAGGCTTGTTTGTTTCACCAAAAAAAAAAAATGGAATCCATTTGGTTTATGTGTTCAGTTTACAGGGTGGACCGATTTTATGGGGAGTTCGATGCGAGGGAATTAACAGCAAAGACGCTGCTACAGTTTTCAGAATTTGTTCTGAAATACCAACACTACTGTCAAAAATAGCCAAAAGGAGGATTTTCTGGGTACTTGAGAGACCGCCTCCTGCCAATTACCTCCTCGCGACCGATTAGATCACACAGATTAGGCCTCCTCCGAGTTCCATCTGCCAGCCAGTGCCGACTGGCAACTACGCGGAGGAGAGCCTTTTCAGTAGTAGCTCCGACCCTTTGGAACGACCTCCCCGTGGAGATTCATACCCTCACCACCCTCCAGACCTTCCGCACAGCCCTTAAGATCTGGCTATCCCGCCAGGCCTGGGGTTAAAGATTGGGATCCGTCCCCACCCGAATGATGAATGAATGTTGCTTCTATTTTTAATTGTGTATTGTCTGTATATGTCATTACGTGTATCCCTTCCCTATAGGTTGTAAGCCGCCCTGAGTCCCCTCAGGGAAAAGGGCGGCCTATAAATAAAAGCAATCTAAATCTAATCTAAATCTTTTGCTTTGGTTTAGATGCAAAGATGTTGATTATTTTGTATTAAAGAGTTTTTTTAAAAAAAACAAACAAACAAGCAATTACTTTTCTATTGGTCTTGAATAGAAGTTCCCCAAAAATGAAAAAGAAAGAAAGAAAAGGGAACAAAAAGAACCCTGGCATTATTTTAACATAACTCCTATCCCTAAAATTCCCTTCCCTTCATGATTCAAATTTTAT
The DNA here is from genome assembly GCF_009769535.1 of Thamnophis elegans. Taxonomy (NCBI): domain Eukaryota; kingdom Metazoa; phylum Chordata; class Lepidosauria; order Squamata; family Natricidae; genus Thamnophis; species Thamnophis elegans. The sequence continues at coordinate 2,393,607 of NC_045551.1, forward strand.
AGGGAATCAATATGACAGTGTTATGTGTTGCTTTGGTTTGTATCGGTGAATTTGCATTATAAAATACAGCTGCAGCCACTCGGCTGTCTAGCAGTCAGGTAAAACATTATTCAGTCTTTAAAAAGCTTCTTTGTGTTTAATTAAAAGCTGCTTGTTTGCAAATTCTGCCATTGTTACTTCCATGTCTATCTGTCTGTCTGCGTAGGAGAAGAACAGGCAGAGTTGGAGGAAGGGGCAAATTAAGTGCTTCATCAGCTTAGAGTCACTATATTGCCACAACACAAATGGTCCAAGTTCAAACCCTTCTTGAATTCAGTTGACACTTATCTGGTGCCAATTTATAGTGAACTTTAGTTGACAAAATTCCTGTGGATAGGTTTGAGCAATAAATATTTGAATTGCAATTTAACTTATGATCCAGATTCTCTGTACATGATACTCTCTCTCTCCCTCCCTCCCTCCCTCTCTTTCTCTCCTTCTTCCTCTCTCCCTCTCTCTCCCTCTCTCTCCCTCCCTCCCTCTCTTTCTCTCCTTCTTCCTCTCTCCCTCCCTCCCTCTCTTTCTCTCCTCCTCCCTCCCTCCCTCCTCCCACATATGCATAAGCATTATTATTCATTTTAATAGCAGTAGTAATAACAAATACAAACTAGGACAAATGAAGTGAAAAAGAGAAAAATAGCAGAAAAGCTAAAAATGCAATCATAGAAAAATTATAGAAGAAATTAGAAAAAAAGAGAAAGATATAAAGATACAGAGAAATATCTTCCAATATTCTTGACAGCAGTTATAAGTACCTTGTTTCCCTGGTAATAAGACCTCCCCGGATAATAAACCCAATCGTGCTTTTGAGCGCATGCACTAAAATAATCCCTCCCCCAAAATAATCCCAACACAGCATATTGCAACACAGCAGCAGCCATGAGGTGCCCACACTCACTGTTTCCTGCACCTCAAAAATAATAAGACCTTTTTGAAAATAAGGCCAAGCACTTTTTCGAGAGTCCCCCAAAAATAAGACCCTGTCTTATTTTCAGGGAAACATGGTACAATTATATTTTCTCTCTTTCTTTCTAAGGTCACATCATAACACTCTTCCTTCTATAATATATCCTGTCAAATTATCAAAATCATAAATCACCAATTCATTTTTTTTTAAATTTTTATGCAAAAAGTCCAAAAATAATTTGCAGTCATGAATAAATACAGATATTGTTCTTTCTCTAATCAAATAACTCAGTTTGTCCATCTCAGCAGGATTTGTTAATTTCAGCACGAGTTGACAGTACCCACCGTGAAGGAATGCCAAATCTTTCCATCTTTGTGCATATAATTATCTTGCAACAGTGATTATATATTGGAATAATCTTCCATGGATGTTTCTATATCAATGTGAACTTGGATTTTTGTGATGAATAGCTTTTAAATTGCCCTATACTGTCTGTCCTAATTATACCATTGCCTGTTTCTGTTCATATGGGAGAGAAGTCGCTCTTTTTACTGATTTCATTTTTAATTGCAAAATAGCGATATTTTCTTATGAAAAGAAAATAATGATGCAGGCAATTAAAGTTCTCACTGCCATGAAGGAACAAAAGCTGACACCAGGGAAATTGAGAATGTCTATATAACCACAGGGAAATATGCTATTGATCACTGATTTCCAGGCTCAATCAATAGGGAACTATAAAAAACGCTTGAGTTGCAAACTGTAACTTCTTGCAAATATTGGAATGCTGAATGAAGTATATTTGGGAGGAAGCAACCTCCCAAATGTAGAACTCTACATTGAAGAAACTGACCATCTTGAAGCTTCAATTCATTCAGAACACAGTGGCATGAGTAATTGTTGGGCTGTCAATCAAGGAATTCCAGCTGGTGGGGACCAGGAAAAGAGTCTTTTCAGTTGTGCCTTCTGCCCTTTGAAAACATCTTGTCCCCCAAGGTGAGATTGTTCCCACCATCCTGACCTGAATATCAGGTTCTGTCAGCCATTGTAAGGCCCCAATGGGGAACGAATCACATTGGAGGTTGTTGATGGATTAAGAGGAGATCCCACCCACCCACTACAAATCCTGCTCACTCTGTCCCCATATTTTAATTATAATTTTTATTGTTATAGTCTTTTTTTTTTACTGTTTCATTGCTTTTAATATTGTAAGCTGCCCAGAGTTTCCTCAAGGTGAAACGGACAACAAATAAATATTGAATAAATAAAATTATGGGCATTATTTATTTTGCTCAGGTAACACCTCCAATATATGGCTTCCAATACATCTCTTGAGGATATCTACTGACCCCAGATGTTCAGACAGAAGAGAGGACATTCTGGGATTCTTTAGAAATATCCTGAATCTTGACATCCTTCTTAATATTTAAAAACTTTTACTTTAGCAAGATCTTATAAACTACTATGACTTGTTGTTTTGCCTTAAATTTAGACCTAAAAGTGATGTGTGCATGTCTTTCTTTCCCTTGAAAGAGATTTGGCATTCCTTCATGGTGGGTACTGTCATGGTTTGGCCTGACAGGATCCTTCAAATATCACACTGACCATCCTCATGCTTCTGTTTTAAAAGCCCAAACGTCTTTCAGTGGGTTCTGGAAAATCTGTTTTGATTGAGTAGTAGTAGTTTGATTGATAATCAACCTTCAGGCTGGATGCAGATCTCTGAAGCTTTTGGTGTGATCACTTGGAGGTGATCTTTCCTCACTACATTTTACTCACACCTCTTGACCATCCAAAATCACTGCCACTGCCGATTGTCTGAAACTCACTTTATTTTATTTTTTTCCTGCAAAATCCAAAGCTATCAATATGTGGTCCTCCCTGCTATATTAAGAACACTTAGTGGCCCTGGGATTTTTAAAGGAATTTTCAAGAACCCAACTTTTTCCTACATATCATTTTAATTCTGGAATCGAACCAGTGGAAAAGGCAGGGTCACTGATGGTCTAATCTTGTTATTATTTAGTTACTAGTTCTGACAGGACTGAGACCAATAGTGGGAATGTAACAGGAGAAGGAAGAGGGGGTAGACAAATGGAAAGGGTGTGGGAAACTAGAGATCCATTTTTTTCTCTTAGTAATTTCAGAATCTATTATCACTGGTTTAAAAGATAATTTATATATTTGCATGTGCATTTATGTGAATGTATAATATGTATAAGTACATAGGTATACTACCGAGTATAATATTTTTGGGGCAAAAATCATCCCCAAGCCTTTCTTCATTTTTTAAAAATCTTGAACATAGTTAATTCTCAATTCTATTTCTTTACTGAAAGGAAAATGTAGCAAAAGATAGGAAAATTAGCTTCTCGATGTCTACAAGAGACAACTTTCCTTTCGCTCCATCATCTTGACATTGTAATGCAAGCACTTTCGGCTGTTAAAATGTCATCAGAATGATGAATTGTTGGGGCCAAATGATGTCATTGGATAAAGTCTAGGGAGACTAGACTATAGTGTCAAAGGAAAAAGAAAGCAATGTCATCACCTGCCTACTGGGATTTCCAGCCAATCTAAAAATAATAATGCAGGTGCGTTGCAAATGAATGTAGGGCAAGCAAATAGCAATGGTGTGTTCTGGAGGAGTGGAGGACAGAATTGCTTTTTAAATTTAATTTTTAAGAAACATACTACAGAGTGTATTTTTTTAAGAAAAGCAAATAAGGCTGAAAACAGCCATAGTTGTATTATTAACTAACTGTTGTTAGCTAAGATATTAATGACAACGCACACCATATGTTCTGCTATCACAGTAGGTTTGCAAACCTATATTATGCCTTTATCTGTTACTAATGAATTTTCATTTTCATAACTCAAATGGTATTCCACCAGGAGAGTGTGAACATGTCTTCTTCAAATGAAAAAAAGATGTATAAGGGAAACAATATGCTGTGAACATGTGAACTTGCTGGTCTAAAATGGGGAAAAATCATTTGTAATCTGGGATATACTTTATCATATTTTTTGACTCAGCCTTCCGCCCTTCCGAGGTCGGTAAAATGAGGACTCAGATTGTTTGGGGCAATATGCTGACTCTGTAAACTGGCCAGAGAGTGTTGTAAAGCACTATGAAGGGTATATAAGTCTAAGTGCTATTGCTATTTATCACATTTATATAGCCATCCATCTCACAATAAAGTTATCCTAGGCAGCTTAAGATAAAGACAATCATAAAAAGGATGAATGGGATGAATATACGTAATTTTATATACCTATAAAAAGGATGGATATATGTATCCTGGGACATGTATTTTCTCCTTCATTCGTGACAATCATAAAATCCAAATGTTAAAAGCAACAACTAAAAGAAATCAACATGAAGAAGACACAAAGAATAGCAATAGCTATAATAGACTTTCAGTTAGACTTATATACCGCTTCATAGGGCTTTCAGCCCTCTCTAAGCGGTTTACAGAGTCAGCATATTTGCCCCCAACAACAATCCGGGTCCTCATTTTACCCACCTCGGAAGGACGGAAGGCTGAGTCAACCATGAGCCGGTGAGATTTGAACAGCCGAACTGCAGAACTGCAGTCAGCTGAAGTAGCCTGCAGTGCTGCACTCTAACCACTGCGCCACTTCGGCTCAAGACTATGTTCCAATTCAGCATAAACCTGATTTTTAACCTAGATTGTGATGTTTTAGAAAGGCACTTAAACAGGGCTTCCTTTTTTCACCCCTGTATGTCTCTGTTTCCAAACTCTGCTCTAGAGCTTGTTGTGTATCTCTGCTAAAGGAGCAGGATAGTGTGCTGTCTGCTCAAATGGGGTAAGGGTGGGACAATTGTTTAAATGGCTATATCCTTCTAGATTGTGCAGGATACAGAGAAAGATTAATATGCAGTATAGTCAGTGTTGTAAGCAGGATCGCTATCTCTTCCTATTTTGCCAGCTTTGATATGTGTGTAAATTGATTAGCATATTAATAGCAATAGCAATAGCAGTTAGACTTATATACCACTTCATAGGGCTTTCAGCCCTCTCTCAGCGGTTTACAGAGTCAGCATATTGCCCCCAACAACAATCCGGGTCCTCATTTCACCCACCTCGGGATGGAAGGCTGAGTCAACCCTGAGCCGGTGAGATTTGAACAGCTGAACTGCAGAACTGCAGTCAGCTGAAGTAGCCTGCAGTGCTGCATTTAACCACTGCGCCACCTTGGCTCTGAGCCAATGGAGAGGTTAAGAATGGTTAAGAGTGGTGGGATTCAAATAATTTAACAACTGGTTCTCTGCCCTAATGACCATCTGGGTAGGTGGGGCTCAGTGGTCATGTGACTGGGTGGGCGTGGCCAACTCAAGGTCACTCAGGTCGATGGACGCTTCGCCTTAGCTGTTACAATGTAATAAGGGTTAACCGGAGAGGCAGTTTCTGTAAGCAGGTCAATAAAGATTAGACTAAAAACAGCACCAGAATGTTTCCTTCCTGCCTCCCCTACAGGATTAGCCCTGTAAAGTGGGGAGAAAACCAAAAGAAGATTTCTTCCAACAACCGGTTTTCCGAACTGCTTAGAAAGTTACCAACCGGTTCTCCCGAATAGGTTCGAACTGGCTGAATCCCACCACTGAATGGTTGAAACACTCTAGTAAAATGGTGCTGGAAAGATATCACATATTACTGAGCAGTGATTGCTTACAATGAACAGATTGTGAAACCTGAACTCTGTGCATTAATTTCCATGAAATTTAGCATGTTGTGTCATCCCATAGTGAAAAGTCTAACATTGATGTTCATCATATTCTGGTAGAAAGCTTTTTTAAAAAAATAAAATATCTTAAGAGTTCTTTAATAACCCCATTCATTATCATGCAGGTTCAGAAGCTTTACACTTAATTTCCATGAACTATGGTAGGTTTCATTCTTGTCTTAATTCTTCCGACAAAATCAAAATGATCTGTGGGTGCCATTAGATATTAGGTTGTCCCTGCTAGATATTTGGAACGGTTCTACTTCCCCAAATAAGATTCTGAATTCTGAAATAAGCAAGGATGACTATTCCCTGAACCAAGACTTAGTGGACAGAATGGGTCAGGTTTGACTTCCTGTTTATCTCAGATTTCTTTTGGAATAAGGCAATATTCTGATAGTTATTAGCCAGTTTTAATGGAAGACTCTCTAAATTTGTGGATATCCTGGATATGTGTGATATCTAAGAGAACGTTTAGTTCCAATCATTTTTGCTCACCAGGTACATTCTGGCAGAGTGGGTGCACTAGGGAAGTGGTCTCCAACCTCGGCAACTTTAAGACGTGTGGACTTCAACTCCCAGAGTTCCTCAGCCAGCTGAGGAACTCTGGGAGTTGAAGTCCACAGGTCTTAAAGTTGCCAAGGTTGGAGACCACTGCATTAGGGGAGACCTCCATTAAATGTTGCTATCTTGCAGGACAGAATAAGTGTGTCTTCTTTGATGCAGCTCCCACCCCTTTGCAACCACATATATCCCAGAGATGTGGAAGCTACTTTATCTCCCAGGGTTCTGGAAAGCTCTTAAAACTTGGCTTTGGTCCCAGGGGCCTGGCATCTATCATAAATTTAAATAGCAATAAAGGCAATATGTTTAGGTCAACTATTGCCTGTGTCCTTGGATTGCGCCGGCCTCTTCATGCTGACGGATTGGTTTCCAATCCTTCCTGGAATATCACTGGCTAAAAAAGCCAAAGTCCTCGAATGCCTCTTTTATGATATATATATATATATATTTCTGCATTCGGTTTTTGTACAGCTCGGTCATATATAATAATTAGTCAGTTTCTATTAACATACATCAAGTATAAAGCAGCTTGTACAAGTAGCTTTACTAATGAGTGCTCGTATATCAAGGCCAAAGTTACACTCTCTTTCGTATTTAGAACTTTAGAACTTTTATCTTAAGAACTCATCACTAACTAAACAAGAGCCTTGGTGGCGCAGTGGTTAGAATGTAGAATTGCAGGCTGACTTTGCATTCCCACAGGAGTTCAATCCTGAGGAGTTCAAGGTTGAATAGCGCGCGATGCGTACTTACTACCCACGATGCTCCAGCTGCTTGGCGGAGCATCACACAGGTGCCATATGCTCCATGTGTGCGCGCGAAAGCTCAGATTGGCTCAAATAGCAATAAGGAGAACAGGTGGGCGGGTGGGCCCCTCTGGAGCACCGTACCGAAACGGTAACTGGTGCTCCCAGCAGACACCAGTACACCCATACCAGGACATACTGGTCGTATCCCACCACTGCTTCCATTTTTCTGAGGTTGGTAAAATGATTGTTGGAGGCAAGATTCTGATTCTGTAAACCACTTAGAGAGGGCTGTAAACACTATGAAGCAGTATATAAGTCTAATTACTATTGCTATTGTTATTGCTAACTGCTAGTTAACTAAGCTATTGCTAGAATTAACTAAATTTCCTATCCTATTGTACTTAAAAATCTCAAACTAATATTTGATTGCTCTCCACTTCCATTTCTTCCATTCCCCCCCCCCCCCAAACAATCTTTATCTAAGGGACAGGCCCTTAGATTAAAAGTAAAGTTCAAATTATGTTACTTGGAAAGCTTGTGGGGAGAACTGGGTAACTAAGGGAAGGAATGCTGGACATTAACGACCAAGAGCTGAGGAAGACCTTTGGAAACAACATCTCAGGCCAGACTACAAGAAGGCCAGCATGAAGAGATTCAAATAAGCCAGACACCATCTCAATAAACTCATTAATAACGACAACTGGAGATTTATCAGTTTCCAAATTCTGAACTTTATTTCTAGTCCTAACTTTAAAAACTCATTATAGAAGATTCTGGAATTTTTGCTTCTTTGTTTGTGTTTGCCAACTACTGTAGGCCATTACCTACCTACCTACCTACCTTACTATCTATCTATCTATCTATCTATCTATCTATCTATCTATCTATCTATCTATCTATCTATCTATCTATCTATCTATCTATCTTTCTACCTACCTACCTACCTACCTACCTTATCTATCTATCTATCTATCTATCTATCTATCTATCTATCTATCTATCTATCTATCTATCTATCTATCTATCTATCTATCTATCTACCTACCTACCTACCTACCTACCTACCTACCTACCTACCTACCTACCTACCTATCTATCTATCTATCTATCTTTCTACCTACCTACCTACCTTATCTATCTATCTATCTATCTATCTATCTATCATCTATCTATCTATCTATCTATCTATCTATCTATCTATCTATCTATCTATCTATCTATCTATCTACCTACCTACCTACCTACCTACCTACCTACCTACCTACCTACCTACCTACCTACCTACCTATCTATCTATCTATCTATCTATCTTTCTATCTATTTATATCTATCTATCTATCTATCTATCTATCTATCTATCTATCTATCTATCTATCTATCTATCAATCATCTATCTATCTATCTATCTATCTATCTATCTATCTATCTATCTATCTTTCTACCTACCTACCTACCTACCTACCTACCTTATCTATCTATCTATCTATCTATCTATCTATCTATCTATCTATCTATCTATCTATCTATCTATCTATCATCTATCTATCTATCTATCTATCTATCTATCTATCTATCTATCTATCTATCTATCTATCTATCTATCTTTCTACCTACCTACCTACCTACCTACCTACCTACCTACCTACCTAGTCTGTCTGTCCGTCCATCCATCCATCCATCCATCCATCTATGCAGCTCTTGGATTCAAGCAAATAAAAGATAAATTTTATACATGTTACAAACCAGATGAAACTAGAACTCACGGTATCCTGCTTTTTAGCCTAGTGCTTTAACTGTAATATCAAACTGGTTTCTGGTGCTACCTAGAGAGAATTAATATTATTTTGGGACATTAAAAAGGAACCACTAGCATTGAAAGACATGAGATAGTTCTGGCCTTCAGGGGACAGGATGAAAAAGACAATGATCTTTTTGTTTACATTAGTGGGAACTAAGGTGTTTGTTTGTTTACAGTAACAATTTATTTTTACAAACACGAAGCTGAACAACTACAGATTGTAGTTGTTTACTTACACTTTATCAGGTCTTATTGAATTAGTAAAATGACCTAAGATTTTATTTTCCTGAAGAAAGAACTTTGGAAGTGGAGATGAAGAACATTGGGTGAAAATAGAAAATTGCTCTAGTCTAGTTTAAAATCTTTAAACTTTACCTTTAAAGCAAATGCATTTTGTTCATATTAAGTTAAGTGGTTGAGAACTGAATTCTTTTGCAGTAGTAAAGGCAATCCTACATGGAAGTGCTGGCAGCAATATATCCTGTGCTCGTAACCTGGATGATATCCAGTCGAATTTGCTTGTATTATGTTCTATTAATACCAGACTGTCATAACTAATGGATCGAACCCAAAGTTTCATTCTCCATAGAATTACAGCCAATGAGCAGAGTCTATTGAAAAGAACTTCAAAAGTTATTGACAACGGGAAAAGATATGATAGAGAAGAGCCGAGGTGGCACAGTGGTTAGAGTGCAGTACTGCAGGCCACTTCAACTGACTGTTATCTGCAGTTCAGCGGTTCTAATCTTACCGGCTCAAGGTTGACTCAGCCTTCCATCCTTCCGAGGTGGGTCAAATGAGGACCCAGACTGTGGGGGCGATATGCTGACTCTGTATACCGCTTAGAGAGGGCTGAAAGCCCTATGAAGCGGTATATAAGTCTAACTGCTATTGCTATTGCTATGATATTCTGGTACTTCTTTTATGTATGGTTTAAACTGAGCATACTTGAATCTAAGACAAATCAGCGAAGGAGGGATAAAAAGAAAAAGAAACAGGAAAAGAGAAAAAATAATTATCTCTTCTTTTCTATTTTTTTTACACGCAAAGCCTTATTAACTTTACAAGATAAAGCAATATATTAAAACTAAAATGAAACAAACACCCCCCCCCTTTTTTTAAAAGGACAAAGTGGCTCGGTTTCGGTCGGACTTGGACTCCACCGCAGTAGATCCAGCCGAGACACAGGAGGATTACTTGGCAAACCATCACTGGGTTGAGTTCCAGGATGTTGCCTCTGGGGATGTGGACAAGGCCATTCGAGCTGTAAGCGCCTCCACCTGCATTCTGGACCCGTGTCCCTCCTGGCTGGTTGCCAACAGCAGGGAGGTGACACATGGCTGGATCCAGGCGGTCGTGACCGCCTCCCTTCGGGAGGGGCACTTCCCCGCCGCACTCAAAACGGCGGTGGTGAGACCCCTCCTGAAGAAACCATCCTTGGATCCAGCCATTTTAAACAACTATCGTCCTGTCTCCAACCTCCCCTTTATTGGGAAGGTTGTGGAGAAGGTGGTGGCCTTCCAGCTCCAACGGGCCTTGGAGGAAGCTAGTTATCTTGACCCCTTCCAGTCCGGCTTCAGACCTGGTTACAGCACAGAAACCGCTTTGGTCGCATTGACCGATGATCTCTGGAGGGCCAGAGATGGAGGCCATGCGTCCTTCCTGGTTCTCCTTGACCTCTCAGCGGCTTTCGATACCATCGACCATGGTATCCTTCTGAGACGACTGCGGGAGGTGGGGGTGGGAGGCACTGTTTTGCAGTGGTTCTCCTCCTACCTCTCGGACAGGTCGCAGTCGGTGTTGGTCGGGGGGCAGAGATCGTCCCTGAGCCCCCTAACATGCGGGGTGCTGCAGGGTTCGGTCTTATCCCCCCTACTATTTAACATATACATGAAACCGCTGGGCGAGATCATCCGGAGGCACGGGATAAAATACCACCAATATGCGGACGATACACAATTGTATCTGTCCGCCCCGTGCCAACTCAATGAAGCGGTGGACGTGATGAACCAGGGTCTTGAGGTCGTTAAGAACTGGATGAGCGCTAACAGACTGGTACTCAACCCGGACAAGACCGAGTGGCTGTTGTGTTTCCCTCCCAAAAATTTGGCCAATGTTCCAACACTTAGGCTGGGGGGTCAAATTTTATACCCCTCAGATAGGGTCCGCAACTTAGGAGTCCTCCTGGACCCACAGCTGACGTTTGACCACCAGTTGTCGGCTGTGACCAGGGGGGCATTTGCCCAGGTTCGCCTGGTCCATCAGTTGCGGCCCCACCTAAACCGGGAGGCCCTCGCAACAGTCACTCGAGCCCTTGTGATCTCTAGGCTGGAATACTGCAATGGGCTCTACATGGGGTTGCCCTTAAAGCGCATCCGGCGACTGCAGTTAGTCCAGAATGCAGCCGCGCGAGTGATAGTGGGAGCACCGCGGTTCGCCCACGTTACACCCATCCTCCGTGAGCTGCACTGGCTACCTGTCGATCTCCGGGTGCGCTTCAGGGTATTGATGACCACCTTTAAAGCACTCCATGGTAGTGGATCTGGGTACTTGAGAGACCGCCTTCTGCCGATCACCTCCCTTCGACCGATTAGATCGCACAGACTGGGCCTCCTCCGCACTCCATCTGCCAGTCAATGTCGACTGGCGACTACACGGAGGAGAGCCTTTTCTGTTGCAGCTCCGACCCTGTGGAACGATCTCCCCGTTGAGATCCGCACCCTCACCACCATCCAGACCTTCCGCACAGCCCTCAAGACCTGGCTCTCCCATCAGGCCTGGGGATAGGTTCCCAATTTACCCGCCCGAGTGTTGACTGTTGAATGCAAGTTGTGTTTTTATTATTTTCTTTCTTTTGTTCACATATTGTTTGTCTTTGATAGTGCACCCCCTTCCCTTTGATTGTAAGCCGCCCTGAGTCCCCTCAGGGAAAAGGGCGGCCTATAAATCTCAATAAAATGACTAAAAAAAAAAATGACTAAAGGCTGATATAACAGAATTCTTTCTAGAATCTTGGAAAGAAAGAAGGAAATGCCAACATTTCAGTGGCCAAGCAATTCATCATCTTTTAATTTCTATTTGACCTGTTCAGCTATCTGGAAATATAGATTCATATATGCTGACAATAGGCTTGTAAATTATACACACACACACACACACCTGTTTTATTGTCTGTTGCAGTTTTCCTTGGACTCATGATAAATAGGATGCCATGTTCCTACAAGCTTTACTAAATTACCAAGAAGCCCAGAAACTATAATTAATTTAATCTATTTACCTAGCTTTCCTATTTCTTGTCTCTTCCTCCTGCTCTCTCCATTTCTTTGTATCCTTATATTAGGTTACTGACATAGAAAATGCCTGATATATATATTTTTTTCTACTTGGGGGCTGGTGGGGGGTGGAACCCTGTGCTGGTAAATAAGAAATGTTATTTCTGCTGCTATAATGCATGTGTTTGTAACCATTCCATGATATATATCAGTTGCCTGTTGTGATTCAAGTAGGAGTTTTTTCTGAGGCCCCATGTGCTGCGCTGGCTCTGCTTATAACGTGATTTGTATCACCCTCCAGTTTTTTTGTTATTAAGTGGGAGTTGAGAGAGATCAGTTCTTGTTAAATAAAAAGTAACACCATTGGAAATCACTAATGTATGGGCACCTCCAGATTGTCATCCTTTTATCAAAATGATTAAAGCATTATTGTGCCATTGTGCTGCACACCCTGTCCTAAAACACCAATAAGTATATTGGGGCTATAACCACAAATCCATCCCAATTCCTTAGGGTGAGTTCAAGTTCAGCATATTTAAGTTGAAGTGTTACTATTAACAATTTGCTACAGTAGGCTGACATACATTACCTTGACGCATCCATGCATAAAAATGGCCAGCAAGGGATCTGAACGGTATATATGTGTAGTCCCTGGAATCTTACTGAGTTTTCAACTAGATGAAAGGCCACCAAAACTAAAGAGTCAGTGTGAGAAAATATTAGGAAGGTAATGAAGGTGTCAACTTGCAAAGCATCCCTGGCCTGCTCTCGAGTTGCCATAGGCAAGAGGGGGAGAAAATTGACAGAGCAGCACAACAGCCACAACCAGAAGCACATTCCACGCATACCTTTCTCAAAGCTGTATCCTAGGTTACCAGCACCAGCTGAAGGGGTGTGATCTCTACAGCCTGTGAAAGTGCTCCACTGGAGAATGTGGTTTATGACACACCCTGGGGGGAGGGGGAGAAACAGGCTCATAATTTAGCTGTAAATTATGTGGGGTCAGAGATGGCTTAACGGGTGCTGCCGACATGTTGCTTCTAGTAAATAACTGGATTTCTTTTGAAGCTTGGCTGGAGGCTCATGATTTAATTAGGGCCAGAAGGTATTAGATTAAAAACCCATTCAGCCACAGAGGTGGTTTTGAATCAATAAGTCATACTCAGCCCAACAGATATCACATGATTGTTGGATGGAAGAATGGGAAGAGGCACATTATGTACCCAACCTTGAGCTGTTGATTGAAAAAAACGATGTAATCCTAATAAATTAATAGAATAATTCTCAATAGGTGAATCTCCACAGCTGGATATTCTGAGTCTTAAATTGATTTTTCTAGTTGTTTTAAGAAAGACCTTACTCTTGGGAAAGTGTGATGGTCATGAAACCTTTGAGAGAAGCTTTAAAATCTTTCAGCTAGAATGGTAGAAGTTATTAAGTATATTTCATAGAGTTCTTGAACAACTTCATACATTCCCTTCCCTTTCTGTCTTTGATGTAGACTAAACATTTGAAGTAAATTTGAAATTCACGTTTGGTCAAAAGATTTGAAGATTTATGAGGGTACACCTCAATCTACCCCAAATCTTGATGAAATTCATGACATTTCTAACAAGTGGCAAGTTAATTTCTCTATAACAAGCCATTTATTATACATAAAAGATTTACTATCCTTTACAGCTCCCAAATCTCTATTTTGGTGACAATGCAGTAATTTATGCTCTGAAGCATGCAAAAGTCTTTGATACAGTGTCTCATTAAAAAAAAAGAATTCATATTTGCTTGACCTTCAAATGGGTCATTAGCTAAAAACATTTTTAAAAAGGTAATGGCTATTGGGTGTAATTCCCTCTGAAAATGAAAGCAAAATGAAAAGCACTTACATCTTTGTTTTTTCCCCACTCTGAGGATGAAAGATGTAACCTGAGCATCAATGCACTATCTGAAAACTAGAAAGCAATTAGGATATTTCAGCTGACTCCCTCAATTTTCTGTCTCCCAGCAGCCAAGTTTTTGACTCAGTTGTTTATAAATACTGGCTGCTCTTTAGGCCTTTGGGTCTATTTTATCGATTACAGGCACATTTAAAAACGATTAACAGTCTGATGGGGGGAAAACTAGTAGTGTTCATTCAATCCACAGATTAAATCTGAAAGTATGCACTTACAAAGTTCCTCTTTTCTCTCTATCTATTACAATTCTGATAATGCAACTGTGCTAAATGTCATTGGGAAGGATGCCATCCTGAATAGTCCCAAAAAAAGAGGCAATAGAATTAAATGATGGCTTTCAAAGGATAGCCTAGTCTTTCGATGTCACTGCATGAATAATATCCAGGGGGGTTTGTTATAAATCAATTTAGCAGAAGAATTAATGGAAACAAGTGAACTTAGAAAATAGGCAGGTCATTCGGAATTGCAGGAAGAGTCGTGATGTGGACTGAGCATGACTTAGGGAAAGAGAAGGTGACAGAGGAGAAACGGATATTAACAGAAGTAAGCAAACAAGAACAAACATCAATATTTCTGCTGCAGCTGTACAAACGGAATGTTTTAAGATTGGTCAAAAAATTGGTAAGGGTTAAGTTTTTTGCCGTCACATTGAGTGAGTTCAAGTCCACATGGCAAAATAGATATTCCTAGGCATACCAGGCCTTGCTGCTGATCATTCTTTGGTTGTTTATTTAGGGGAGAGGTGGCAAAGAGTAAAGAACTGGAGTATAGTTTTTGTTTTTATACTTCTATTTCTATTTATTAAATTTATAGGCCGCCCAATCCCGGAGGACTCCGGGCGGCTTACAGAAATGAAAATATTAAGAAAAGATTAAAAGCAAATAAAACACAGCAGAATTAAAAGAAACACAACATGCACCCAATCTAAGCGGGGCTGGACCTCAGTCAAGAGGTCAACAGCCCCAGGCCTGCCTGTCAGCTGAAGTGGCCTGCAGTACTGTACCATAACCACTGCGCCACCTCGGCTCTAAAAGAGATCTATATTCTTTTTTTTTTTTTAATCTCAGCTCCTATGAATCTGAGTAACAAGTTTCAGAAATTATGAATCCCTACCACTATTAAATAAATACAAATAAAATTAACGTATTAATTTTCTCACCTAGCCCCTGCATGTATGTCCTACTGTACATTCCCCATCCATTCCAAAAAACAACTCCAGGGAATGCATCTGATGCAAAATAAGCAGTAGGGACTAAAAACTAAAGAGACTCTCCAAAAACTGATTAAGAAAGAAAGAAATGTACTTAGTTCATAAAAGCACAGCTGTTATACTTATAATGCAACGAAGAGGCCAAAGGGGATGCTTATTCAATTCTTCCCATCTGACTTCATCTCCAGATTGTGTGGTGCTACTAATGCACTCATGTTCTACCATTGTTCTGTTATGGGGTTCTTGACTCCCCCCCCCCAAGTGACAGATGAAGCATAGCTTGCTGCAACATTAATTTCCTTCCTTCAGTTCTTAACTGCTCATAGGTACATTCAAGACATGCCCCGATGCTGATGTACATTGATAAAACAGTAAAAACGAAAAGCTTCAGAAACACTCTTGCTCCCTGATAAAGTTAATGGAGTTGGCAGAGAGGGCGAAATTGGCTGTTTTAATTAAAGAAGATATTTAAAAAAAAAAAAAAAACATTGGACACTTTTGGACTTTTTTTTTTGCTTCAAATTGCATATAGGGGAATCAATGCATTTGATTCTCTCCCTTAAAACCTGGGCAGGATTCATTCTATCCTGGATTGGGCCATGCCCTTCATCCACATCTAAATCAGTCTAATTCTTGCTTTCTTGATCTTGCCAACCATGTAGAGTTTAACCAGGTTACAGAATAAAAGGTTGAGAAAGCTTCTTCAAGACATTGCTGGCAGTTTAGCAAGGTTTAGTTCTCACAGCTGCCAGCAAGTCACATTACCCTGATGTGAAGTTGCAAACTTTCAAGAAAAGAAAAAGAAAAAAAGAGGGAGGGAGGGAGGGAAGGAAGGAAGGGAGAGAGAGAAAGTAGAGAGAGAGAGAGAGAGAGAGAGAGGGAAGGAGGGAAGACAGAAAAATAAATAAATAAATAAATTATTATTTAAGGGTCTTCTTCACCTTGAAATCATTTCCAAACAATTCTGAAATGGCTGCTTGCAATTTATCTCCAGTGAATGCTTTTGGAATGGTAAACATTAATACATTTCTGACATCTCCAATTTATCAGTTTCTTCCTTTTGGTGACTCAAAATTAAGCTTTGCTTTTTTTTCTTCTTCTATCAGATTGGTAAATAAAACAGCAGGACTGTTAGGTAAGCTCCCCGTTGGGAGAGCGAGTACGTTCAGAGAAGCATTGTGAGAGTTGTGTTGGAGAACACACAAACCAGCATACAGAGACACTGCAATTTAAATAGGCTTTTACTTTCGTGGAAATAGAGGTATCAGAGTCCATCAAACAGTCCAAGTCATACACGGATAGGACAGTCAGTCATCAATGTCTTTCAGTTAAGGGATAATCCAAATAACATAATCCAGTATCATATAATCAGTTCAGTACTCAAAGTTTGCTAGCAGTTGCAAAACTTACAATAGCTCATGGCTCTTTCTAACAGCCAGCTTCCAAAACACTCAGATCAGATCAGCCCAGCATCTAACAAACAGAGAGAACTAACAATCATTCTGGCTCCCTCTTATGGCCGATTGAGGAAAACAGCAACCAATCACATTTTGCAGTATGATTTAAAGAAACAGGTACAGCATTGTTACATGATTTATACATTGCCAACCCAACCGTTAGATTATATTCCTAACAATGACTCCATCATATTGACTGAAATACAGTTTTCTCACTTTTCATTTTATTTCTTTATTTCTTCTTTTTTTAAAAAAAAACAAAAACTGACACTACATTCTGAGTAGTTGGAAGAGATCTGAAGGCACTTTGTTCACATCTCTAGAATTCCAAATGTACCACTGAGCTGATGAATTGCTAAGGATGCCTGTGGGCATCCTTAACAAAAGTGAAAGTGATGCCTCATATTTACATTACTGAGCAGATGCCCTGGGAATCTTGGCATTGAAGGCTATTGACTATTGAGCCTCTATAGTTAGGATAGCTCTTCATTCATTTCGGGCTTTGTTCTACTCTACTGTAGCCTGTATCAGAATTTCAAACATTTGATTAGCGTGCCTTTTAGAAAAGATTCACTAAAAACCAATAATACTCTGCTGAAATCATCCATATTTTCTTCCCCTGTGGGGGGGGGGGGACCTTCTATTTTATTTCTCATCCTCAGGGTGCTTTTGAAATTCTTAGAATTCCTTTTGTTCAGCAAAATGTGACCGAAAGTGTTTCTTTCAGTTGCATGTCTCTCGTTCACCCTGTAGACTCTTAACCCTTCCTGATTTTAAAAAAGGACGGCGGAAAGAACTTCTTTGTGGATTTTCCTTCTTCAGGATTTATTGGAAAGGTAGCAAGTAAGGATTTAGATTTGTTCTTTTATTTTTTCAATGAAAGGAGAGGGGGGCTCCAAAATATCATTAGTACAGAATGTGTTAATTACATGTTAGCAAGTTAGGTTAATCTTAATTAACTATGTGCAAGAATACTATGCTCTGTAATTTTCTGATAGTAGATCTAATGATCTTTCCACTGGTGATAGGCAAACTTTCAGAGACATAGGGATGGAGGAGAAGAGGGAGGAGGGAGGAAGAGAGAGAGAGAGAGAGAAAAAGAGAGAGAGAGAGAGAGAGAGAGAGAGAGAGAGAGAGAGAGATTAACCACTATAAAAGTTTTGTATATAATTATGTGGATTGTTTGCACATGTTTACTTATCTTCTGTCATGTTCTCATCATACACTAAATAAATAATAACCACTGTACTATAAAAATGGATTGTAGTAGCGAGCCGATGACTGTACAATCCCAATTTGTTGTGTATTCACAATTTGTTAAGCTCTGTCGTGTTACATATATACATTTATTTCTTTATTTGAAAGATATGCATTCAAAATAAGACAAGTAGGATCAGGGGAAAAAAATTACCCTCCGTGGATTTCCTTTTTAATGCTGTCCTTTCCTATCTTTTTTTTCCTTCCCATGATGCCCTGTTTATTGGGTTTATCAGACCCCAGAAACCCCTCCACCATCAAGATATGATGTCACTGCTGTCAATACCCCTGCTAGGATAAAATCACTAGCTGGTTCATTTGGAGCTGATAGTCCTTAGAACTGCTCTATATATCTCTTCTGTATCAGAACGTAGTCAAGAAAAAGTGCATAGAGCAAAGTTAAAATACATAGGATATTTCAAAGTTAAACGATCTTTTTCTGTGTGTTTTTGTATGTGTGTGTGTGAGAGAGAGTGTATATACACACATAGGAGGGAGAGAGAGAGGGAGGGAGAGGGAGAGAGAGAGAGAGAGAGAGAGAGAGAGAGAGAGAGAGAGAGAATTTGTGTGTATGTGTATGCATATGGAGTGAAAAAAAATAAAAAAGTAATAGTAATTGGCAATAGCTTATATTCATGTATATTTGCATAAATTAATTGTACTGCATTTTTAGGGATCTCTCTGTGACCCTCTGTAAGGAGGAGAATAGTACCATGATCCTTATATATTCTATCTTGTTCCAAAGAATGTATTTAACAGCTGTCGGTGACAGCTATGCTAGAGAGTCCCTGCCATTACCATAAAAAGTGATAATACTTTTTGCAAGAAATCTAACGTGCCTTCCTTGTTTTTGAAGCTCTTCTAACATAACCCCCAAATCCCCTTTATTTTGAACATCTATGGCAAATTTCAGTTGATACTGTGTACAAGTTTCCCTGTCATTCTCCCTGCAATGTTTCATATTCGTTATAAGCTTTGATTCTTTTTCCATTGCCTATATTTCTTTCTTTGTCTTTCTGTCTCTTCCTTCTTTTATATCTGAGCTTACCCCGATGCTTTTTTTTTAAAAAAGGTCAAGATAAAACTACAACTGTCTTCTTTTTTACTGGGAAAACTGACTCTGGTGCATCGAGTGTTTAAGGGCAGTGGTGGGATTCAATTAATTTAACGGTTCTCTGTCCTAATGACCGGCTGGATGGTTGCCCATGGTGGGCGTGGCCAGGGAGTGTGACTGGCAGCACTCGGCTTCCTGCATCCCCTGAGAACAGAAATGGGTCATGGGTGGGGCGCTGCACTCCCCATGCCCAGTTTTGGGCCTAGGAGCCCCTGGGAGCAAAAACGGGTTCCGGACAGACATACCACACCCTTCCTGTGTCCCGTTTTGGTCCTAGGAGGCCTCCCTGCACTAACATGGGAGCCCAAAAGGGGCACGTGGGGACTCCTGGAAAGAGCAGGGCAGGGGCAGCCAGCAATTTAACCCAAACCAGCTCAAACTGACTGAATCCCACCATTGATTAAGGGGCTTTAAAAAAGTAGGGAAGCTAAGGCAACTCATAAAGCTAATTCCAGCCCAGTGAAAATAAGAAATACCTCTTTTTGAGGTACTTTCCTTATGAGCCGAGGTGGCGCAGTGGTGAGAGTGCAGCACTGCAGGCTACTTCAGCTGACTGCAGTTCTGCAGTTCGGTGGTTCAAATCTCACCAGCTCAGGGTTGACTCAGCCTTCCATCTTTCCAAGGTGGGTAAAATGAGGACCTGGATTGTTGTTGTGGGCAATATGCTGACTCTGTAAACTGCTTAGAGAGGGCTGAAAGCCCTATGAAGCGGTATATAAGTCTAACTGCTATTGCTATTGCTATTGCTAATCCCTCCAACCTCAGAACTGATTAAGCTTCTTGGATGAAGAACCAAATGCCATCTTCTTCTTAGCAATAGCAATAGCAGTTCGACTTTATCTCTGGTGCATAAACTCTCAGTGTACATGCAAAACAACAAAGTAATAATAATCATAAAAAAGGATAATAAGAACGACGGCCCAGTGGTTAGACTGCAGCATTATAGGCTGCTTCTGCTGCCTGCCGGCTGCCTGCAATTTGGCAGTTCAAATCTCACCAGGCTCAAGGTTGACTCAGCCTTCCCTCCTTCTCAGGTCAGTAAAATGAGGACCCAAAATGTTGGGGGGATGGGTGGGAATAATATGCTGACTCTGTAAAACTGCTTAGAGGGGGCTGTAAAGCACTGTAAAATGGTATATAAGTGCTATTTCTATAATAATGATATCAGTAGAGGAGGTAGTGGAACAGATCATCTATCATGAGTCTATCATGCTCCTATTTATAAAACTCAGTGCCTCTGTGAAAGGTAAGGATGACTACTGCGTTTGTGGCGCAATCAGAACATTGCGTGTGTTGAAGTTGTTTTAACACAAACCAAAGATGCCTCTTAAAACACAAGCTTACATCATATTCTTCTGCATGCCAGTGCAGTGTGAGAGGTAATTTAAGGTGGTTCTGACAAGTGTCGTCGGCATCTTCATATCCGGTCACATGGGTGGCAAGCCACTCCCATCCGGTCACATGGGTGACAAGCCACTCCCACAAAGGAGGCCACACCCACAGAGTAGGTTCGAACAATTTTTGAAACCCACCACTGAACAGATGAGAAGGAGAAAAGTAATACAGCCATACCAAATGAGTAATATCCTTAGCCTAACAGAGAGTGGGGAAATTAGGTGTTCAGTAGAGGGATGGCATGAGGGGAAAAACTCTCTCTGGATCTAGTTGCATGTTCTATAGCAGCATCCTCAGGGAAGAAGGATGTTAGGGATTTGTAGATATTTTCTCAGCCCTCTTTCTGATCTGTGTGATATACAGGTCCTCAATGGAAGGCAGGTTGGTAGCAATTATCCATTGAAGCCTTTACCTGTCATGTTGGATTGCTGAAGTAGAGGTGACAGACTCGTAAGTTGCCTGATACTTGCAACTTTATTCATATTGCGACTTCAAACAGTCACTGAACAAGTGATGGTTAACCAAGAACTACTTGTAGCTATTGGCACTAAGTGATGGAAGTTTCTGCTGTAACAATCTGGTCCATGAGGGTGGAGGGGGGAGAAAATTAGTCTTGGCTTCCTGTTAGATTTGCCCAGCTCTTCCTCCTAATCCATCCCTAATATGTCTTATGTGTTTCCCAAGGTATCATTTGGTGCTATTCTCACCAAAAGGTGAAGAGGGCTCATAATGTATAAACAGGGATATGTGGATTCAGCCCATAAATTTTGATTAAACAGTGGTTAGGCCATATGTCAGAGCAGGTCTGTGGAGGAGAAGGAAAAAATAGCCAAGATCCTCCTGTATTCAAGTATGATATTAACATATTTGTTCTTTTTTCAAAAAAAACAGCTTTGGATGGATTCCGAGCACACCACAATTTTGTGGTTTGCCAAATATCCCCTGGGAGAAAAGAGCAGATGTTTTGCTGTACTTTGCTCTTTAACGGAGAAGCACAATTGTTTTTTTAATTCTGTTCTGGTTTTTAAGTGCTTAAAAATTAACTACTGGAACACATGACAGCAATAATGGGATTTTTAAAAAATGGTTGGGCCAAATTTCACGAAAATGGAATGAAAAGAAAACACCTGCCTTAGAAAGGAGCTTTCGCGTTTCAATTCTAAACGAGAATTGAAACTAAACGTTTCAATGCTAAAACCTCTGATTTGTACGTGGTCTATTTCCAAGAAAGTGTCAGGCTGCTGAAACCTTCATTGAGGTCTTTCTCAGCCGGCTCTTTAGAAGATGCGACACCTTCTCCACTGTGGCAACAGGGCTAGTTAGAAATAAACTTTATCTGACCCACCTCTCAATAAAATAGGGTAGGAAATAAAAAAGAATGGTTGCAAGATTTGGGATTAGCTTGTCTAAAGAAAAGAAGAATTAGGGGTGACATGATAGCAGCATTCCAGTACTTGAGGGGCTAACACGAAGAAGACGGGGTCAAATTATTCTCCAAAGCACCAGAGGGCAAGTCTAGGAACAATGGTTGGAAACTAATCAAAGTGAGATGCAACCGGGAATAAAGGAGAAACTTCCCAACAGTGAGGACAATTAGCCAGTGGAACAGAAGTTGCCTTCAGAAATCATGGATGCTCCATCACTGGATGTTTCTAAGAAGAATCTAGATCTGTGATGGTGAACCTATATCACATGGGCCACAGGTGGCACGTGGAGCCATATTTGCCCGCAGAGCAGCCGTCAGCTCTGGCATGCGTGTGCGTGGTGGCCAGCTGATTTTTTGGCCTTCCAGAGGGCCCGGGGAGGGTGTTTTTGCCCTCTCCAGGCTTCAGGAAAGCCTCTGGACCCTGGGAAGAGTGAAAATCCTCCCCATGTGGCTGACACTCACACATGTGAAGGTGGGGGGGTTCACTCGTGCATGCGCAGGTGGGTGGGTGTGCACACATGTGCAATAGCACGCACACACATAGAGTTTTGGCACACCTTTATAAAAAATGTTAGCCATCCCTGGTCCAGAGAGTCACTTATCTGAAATAAAGAGTATTGGTTCTCCCGCTTGAGCGGGAGGCTGGACTTGAAGACCTCTAAAGTCCCTTCCAGCTCATTCATTCCATTCCAATATTTTCTTCCTCTCCAGAGTCATGATTCGGTTGTACCTGTTACACAATTGTATTATATAGTTCTTTATGGTTCCTTAGAGGTTAATTATTTTTCTCCTTTGAAATGCTATTTGTTCATTCCTTTGTAAGAAACTGTTGTTTTTTCTCTCTCTTCCCTGTCCCACATTGCTTACTTAAGAGGCAAGAATCACAAATAGCCCTTGGAGCTATATCTTATTTGTATCAGCTGCTTCGAGTTTTGGTCTTCCCGTGTTTATTTTCCCTAGTATAATTTTAGTGACAAGTTCTTAATAGTGGAAAATAATGTCTATGAAATCAGCAACTATAAATAAAAAAGAAATATTTCTCCATTCTGGATCCCATCGTCAGCTATCATATGGGGCTTATACTAAGTCTTCCTTCCTTCCTTCCTTCCTTCCTTCCCTATCTTCCTTCCTTCCCTATTTTCCCTCCTTCCTTCCTTCCCTATCTTCCTTCCTTTCTTCCCTATCTTCCTTCCTTCCTTCCTTCCCTATCTTCCTTCCTTCCTTCCCTATCTTCCTTCCTTCCTTCCTTCCCTATCTTCCTTCCTTCCCTATCTTCCTTCCTTCCTTCCCTATCTTCCTTCCTTCCTTCCTTCCTTATCTTCCTTCCTTCCCTATCTGAGGTGGTTAGAAAAATGCTCATGTCAATATTTAGCAAACTTAGAAAGGCTCTGGAACCTTCAAAAAGAGGTTTCCTGTGATCCTGGTGCTGCAGATTACCTCCCCACTTAGGGCAAGTGATGAAGACACAGTGTTGATCTTGGACTGAGGATACCCAAATTCACTTCTCCATTCAGGCATTAACATCATTGGATGCTTGGATTTCGGTAAACTGGTTGACAAGGGGAACCACAACCAACTTCTTGATAAGATAGAAAAATATTGGGATAAACAGCATTACCACCAAATGGTTTTGCAACCGGCCGACAAACCTCACTCAAGATACAGTCCTAAATGGAATTACAGCTACATGAATGGAAGTAGGCGGTGAGGTACCCCAAGGTTCTGTTTTAAGCTTATAGCAATAGCAGTTAGACTTATATACCACTTCATAGGGCTTTCAGCCCTCTCTAAGCGGTTTACAGAGTCAGCATATCGCCCCCAACGACAATCCGGGTCCTCATTTTACCCACCTCGGAAGGATGGAAGGCTGAGTCAACCCTGAGCCGGTGAGATTTGAACAGCCGAATTGCAGAACTGCAGTCAGCTGAAGTAGCCTGCAGTGCTGCATTTAACCACTGCGCCACCTCGGCTCTCAGCTGGCCAGCTGGCGGAAATGCCTTGCGTGCCATAGGTTCTCCATCACGGACCTACACAAACAACTATCAATGAAGCTTACATGTCCACATTTTACACAGCTACACGTGTAGCAAGGAAACAACCACATAGACCTATTATGAACTTTACTGCCTCTCCTTCAATTCACTGGTCCTTCTGCTTATAGCTGTGAAAATTAGTTTTCAGAATGGGCAGATTGGCTCTAATGTGTGATTTGCGTCTAAACCCAAACCAATATCCACACAATCACACAACTGTAATACAGTAAGGACTCATCAGAGCTTCTTCAGGAGTATCTGTTAGTTCTTATAATAAAAAACAAAGCAGCCTTTATAGTCAGGAAAGTTTCTACTTCATTTTTGTTCTTGCTGATGGAAAATGTCACCATTAAAAACATTAATGGCTTATGGAAAGATCTATATTTCATAGGTCCTGTTATTGCCTAATGTGTCTGAAGTAGAATTATATGAGCCTGGTCATTTATGCCTCTGGATTGATTTGTTTTATAATGCTTTTTGTTTGTTAGTTTACTTGACAATCCAAGATATACGTAGGAGCTTTCTCCAACACCAACATTCAAAGGAGTCAATATTCTTTTTTTTTTTATCTTGCCTCTTCAAAGTGAAATTTTCACTTCCATCGCAGCCCAATGTCACTTCCATTTCACTGAGGCTAGCCTTGCTTGAACTATTATGATCTTTATAGATTTAGACCCATCTGAACATCTGAATATCTTGTTCAAAGTGTTATGGCTGTTCTTTTGAGGTCTGTGGAGGTCTATAGGAGGTTTCTTGATTACTTGTTCTTTTACTGTCAAGCATTGATCCTAAACAAATATCATAATTGATTAAATGAATTAATTGTTTTGGACCTTTTCCATGAATTATATTTAGTTAAGCCCTACATCGTATCGGACCTAAGTACTTGAGAGACCGCCTTCTGCCAATTACCTCCTCACGACCGATTAGATCCCACAGATTAGGCCTCCTCCGGATTCCATCAACTAGCCAGTGTCGTTTGTTGACACCCCCCCGGGGGAGGGCCTTCTCTGTGGCTGCTCCGGCCCTCTGGAATGATCTCCCCGTGGAGATCCGGACCCTCGCCACCCTTCAGGCTTTCCACAAAGCCGTTAAAACCTGGCTGTTCCAGCAGGCCTGTGGCTAATGAGTTCCCAGCCCCACTCGAATTGTTGCCGCTGTTGACGAGTTTTTAATCTGTTTGTATTTGTCTGTTTTTTTGTTTTTTGTATTTCCCCTTTCCCCTATTTAGTTTGTTAGCCGCCCTGAGTCCCCTCGGGGAATAGGGCGGCATACAAGTGCAATAAAACTAACTAAACTTATCTAATCTGAATTAGTACATTTGGGGGCTTCCAAATGGCGAATAAGTCTTTTAGGAGTCTAGTGGAACAGCTTGCCTTCAGAAATTGTGAGTGCTCCATCACTGGAGGCTTTTAAGAAGAGACTAGATAGTCATTTGTTACAAATGGTATAGGATCTCCTGCATGAGCAGGGAGTTGGACTAGAAAACATCCAGGCTAAATTCCCTTCCAACTGCATCGTTCTGTTATCTTCCAGTGTATTTTTGAGGAGTAGCAACTGGGAAACATTCAAGATGTTACTGACTTCTCTATCCTTCTATTCCTACCTCTTGATTACATGACTTACAATTTAGCACATGCAACTTATTCATTCACAACGAAAGGAGAGAAACACATAATACAATTCAATGCTTATGTTAATTTTATCATTTTTATGATTTGCTTGAAACTTTTAAAACAGGAAACTGTGCATATCTGTTTGAATAAATACATAATAAGCTGTCAAAATGCTTATGTTCCTTTAACACACTGAAACTGGGACTCTCATGAAAAAAACAACAATTAAAGATGCTTAATACAAGAAAAAATTGGATAAACATCTTTATGATAGACTCGAGTTGGGCAGTATATGGATAAATATTTGGAAATTTAACAAATTAATTAAAGTAAAATAAAAGCAATTCAATGAAAACTATGTTGCATTAGTC
Organism: Thamnophis elegans; assembly: GCF_009769535.1. Lineage (NCBI taxonomy): Eukaryota > Metazoa > Chordata > Lepidosauria > Squamata > Natricidae > Thamnophis > Thamnophis elegans. The sequence continues at coordinate 2,419,516 of NC_045551.1, forward strand.
ACTTGAGATGACTGCAGAACACAATTACAGTTTACACCTTCTTCCAACTATAAATAAATAGTTTTGTTATGCCCATTTTCATTCGAGAAACATTGGAGGTTAATGAAAGTACCATAATGATTTTAATTAGTGGGCAAACATGGAATAGTGATTTTTTTTTTTAAACAAAACTTTTTGCTTCCTTTCAATATAAATGTGCTGTCATAAAACTTTTTCATTAACAAAAAAATCATCAATTTATTATGACTCTGCACTGGTGCTTTACTTGAAGAATTATCCTTCAGCTGTGGTGTGTTCCATTTCTGGTATGCGCTTAACTATGTGCTGCTGTGCTGGCATTCATTTGTATTGATAAACCAAGGATAAATGAAAGATTAGAGATACTCAAGCTTATTACATATTGAGTATAAGTAATGTTATGTAATTACAGTAACCATTGAGTCACTGATGGCATACAAATTTAATAAATTATTACTATTATTAAAGAACTAACCATTCATTGAACTTCAATTTGTTTGTTTGTTTGTTTTTTTTAAAAAAATATGTCTAGAATTCTCTGGAATTCTCTGGAATTGACATTCCAGTCCTCTTTGAATATCAGTTACTAACTAGAATCCTAATATAACAGCTGTATTCCATGGAGGCCCATTAGGGCAGCTAATCATCTGTACAAATCCTTTGCTCATGAAGGGTCAGGTGGCATCATTTATGCCATCATGTCAAATTCTATTCATGTCAAAGCTTAGATATTGGCCATTGATTGCATATAACACTGTGGGACTTCTTATGAATCACAATTATTTTATATATGTATATGCATTTTAATATAGCATTTAAAGCAGTGACTATTACCAAATAATAGGCATAAATATTTTAGCTTCAAATAATAGTTAAGTATAACAAGATATACTGAGTTGTAGTCAGTAATATTAGTTATGCTTGTCTGAAAGTGAGAATTGACATTCCAAAATGTCCAGTTTACTATGACTGATTATTACTTGCTTATTCAGTGTCTGTTTCCCAATTCATCCATATTACTGAAAACTTTTCTAAACATAAAACATATCTGTGAGGGTTAAAAAACAGAAATGGACTATTAATGGACTATAAAATTTGAAATTATTTCCCCCAATTCTTTCCTGTATTAAAGTTGTTGATTCATTGTCTTTCGGGAAAAATAAAAAAGTGTTAAATGTTTCCTTCACTTGATCAATTCCATTTTTTTAAAACAAGATGAATATTGAAAATATCTGTTCCAAGGTCATGGTTGATCAGAAATATAAATTCAAGCTGCCACTATCAAACATCTGACTATGATATATTTCTTTGTGTTTTTCCTGATCATTCCTAGATGCTGGTTTCTGTGATTTATTATTGTAATCTTTACTGGTTTCTTCATTCTTCATTTTTAGTGGTAACAATTATAGATTTATTTGGAGCAACTCTAGAAAAGCAAACTCTTAAGATCTCTCAGATCTTTTTACACTAATCAATTCTCATATCTCTTGATTTTGTGTGCTACATTCAGAGAGAGTCAAAAGTGGAGGAAAATATTTGGGTTTTTTTTGGGGGGGAAGGGGTTGAGAAAAGATTGCATTTTCTGCCATTGTATAATAATTTTTGTCTTTCTACATATTTTTTTTCAACTTACTTCTATTTCATTCAAGTCACAGATTTACTGCAGAGGCTTTTGTTCTTTCTAAATAAAGAATATACTTAAAAAGACATTGTAATTTTATTTTACTTAACATGTCACTCAAAGAATAATATTTAAAGAACTCTTCAAAAGTTAAAATCTCAAAGGCAGACTTTTATATATGCAATGTTTCCTTGAATGTTCTAGCATTTCAAACTGAGTAGATAAAAACCAATTATATCAAATGTTTTACAAATTAACTGGGATTTTATTGTAGCAACTTGTTTGATTTTAACAGGAAGCAAAGGGATAAAACAGTTCAACCTATCAAAAACAGCACCACAAAAATCAGATTAGGAACACAAATTGAAATAGGGAAGAAAATGGTAAGTGAGCACCTGTCTACCTTAGACGAGTTCAAATCACCAGGATTGGATGGATTCTATTTCAAGCTATTTAACCCAGGGTTCTGAAGGAACTGGCAGACGAGATCTCAGAATCACTGAACTATATCTTTCAGAGATCCTGGAACATTATACATACATACATACATACATACATACATACATACATACATACACACACACACACACACACACACACACACACACACACACACACACACACACACACACACACACATATATATATATATATATATATATATATATATATATATATATATATATAGTGTCACAACCCCTGGTATGCCCCAATTATGGGAGGAAGCTAACAGCTTCCATTATCTGTCTATCGGCTCGTCACAAGAGTCCATCACAACAGAAACCCAATATTTTTACTGTTGCCTTTGTTACATTTGTTGTATTTGTGCTGATAAATAAATAAAGGGAGACTAGCATAGATCTATTTCAAGCTATTTAACTCTCATCAGCTAGCCATACCCTTACTGGGATTCGAACCTGTGCTGTATTGCATCTTAGGCAGATGTCTTAACCATTGAGCCACAGGTCCTCCTCCTTATCAGCTGAAGCCAGGGAGGTAGGTATATATTTAGTGTCACAACCCCTGGTATGCCCCAATTATGGTAACCAGTAACCAATAATATATAATACAACTATTCTATAAATCATGGTGTAAGTCCATTATAAAAGTACTTCCATCCATATGGTGCATTGCACTAAAAATGATATCTTCCATCATCCTGTTTCTCAAAGAAGTCAGTTAAAAACCATAAAGAACCTTACAAAGAGAGCAGGGATTTCTATATACTCTACATACTCCCTTATAATCCATACTGTTGAGTTGAGAAAAGTGACGAATGAAACCCCTTTGCTTATTTAAAATCAGTTAGACAGGTAAATCCATGAAGATGGAAAACTTCATTTAAAATGTTGACCTGGGGCAGGAGCTCTTAGAGTATAAAGTCATCTAGGATAATTTGAGATTAGCTTTATAGTCTCCTCCAAAATAGAAAAATGAAGCTGTGCAAATAATCACTCACCTCAAGTCAGGTATATTTTGGCTTTCGGTATAATATATAAACCTATATAATACTCATTGGAAAATGTGATGTATAATGGGGTTGCATGAAGCAATTTACTCATAATTTTACTGTTAGAATCACATTTATTTACTAAAAAATATTATGTGTCCCAAGTCACATGAAAATTCATCTGAATATATAATTACTGGATTTTTGTGGCTTTTCCTTCATAGTATTTATAAAACCTTGAAAGGGTCATAAGAGAACACTCTTAACACCTAGAAGAGGATATTTCTCAGTTTTCAGAAGATAAAGAAAAGCATTTTATGAATATAAAATGTATCACACAATATATATTGTATCTAGAATATCTTTCTTAATGATAATTATGTTTGGTGCAATACTGGAATTGCAAAGTGGTGCTTTGGGGTCACTTTAACATTAATATTTCTTTTTGAGGACAGATTGGTGAACTAGTTAAGGATAACCAGGGGATCTCTCAAAAGGAAATAGTTTTTATGCTTGGCTTTCCCTGGAAAGTATGGATCACATTATTGATGGGCTTCACTATCAGATGGGCTTCTTGCATGCTCACGGTGCAGATGAAACTTTCAAGAGTCAAAATTTGCCAACAATTGCTGTGATACTATGAAAATAACGGTGGACAATTTCTTCCCGGGAATCATGACAGGTGACAAAACTTGCTGTCATCATCATTAAAGAGAAATGAATCATTTGTCCAATAAATGTTATTACAAACCCTTCATATGTGAAAAAAAAATAAACACAGGCTTTAGCAGGAAAACATTACGTTTAGGATTCAGATGCAAAGTCTCGTAGATTTCTTTAAACTTGAGACCGCTTTCAACTTAGAGTGCTACACTGCAATACCCTTGAACAATGGTGAAGCAGAGTTGGGAAACAGGAAGAAACATGATAATGTCCTCACATATCATGAGCCATGCAAGAGGCAATTTGAATCTCACTGCTTTATCCCATCCAACATAGAGTCCAGATGTAGCACCACGTGATTTCCATATTTTCCCAAAAATTGACTTTCATAGACATCATTTTGACTCACGTGAAGAGATGGAAAAGACTGGTTGAAAAGGCAAAATGTGGAGTCCTTTTGTGAGGTCTTTAGAAGTCTGTCCACCATTGGCAGAAGTATGCAATGAGTGATAGTGCTTAGAGGGAGAATGCATACTGAAGACCTCATGTCAAGAGTTATTTTCCAGTTTCATTCATAAAAATAAACTAAAGATGCAGACGTGAGGCAATACTTTTCATTCAACCCTTGTAAAGGTAGTTCTTGATTTACAACCACAAATGAGACTAAATTTGCTATTTGTAAGCAAGAAAATTGTTTTTTCCTATTTTTAACTTTTCTTGCTACAGTTGTTAAGCGAATCAGCACAGTTATTAAGTTAAAAACATGATTTTAATGAATCTGGCTTCCCAGATGGTCAAATGTCTCTAGGACACTCCAACAATCATAAATAATTCCAATTGCCAAGCATATGAATTTTGATCACATGATCATGGGGATGTGCAACTGTTGTTAGTGTGAAAAATGTTCATAAGACAATTTTTTCACTATTGTTGAAACTTCGAATGGCCACCAAACAAATGGCTTTAAATCAAGGGCTACATGCAATTTGGAACTGGATTTAAGTTTTTGCCACATGTTTTCAGCCAGATATTAATCAGGATCTCTTATAATATTACCAACCTTTGTTTTATATCTATCAAGAATTGACTGAAACTTACTAGTAAGAGGTTGAATTGATTAAACCTGTTTCAAATGTATTAATAACACTTGTCTATTTATCTGGTCCTAGCTGTACTTATTATCATATTTTCACTAAAGTCTTGGTACAGTAACACCTTTTGAACATGAAAATGTTGTCCCAGTACTCGGCATTTGTTTAGTATTTTGGATTTTTTTTTTTTTGGATTTTATTAGTATTTATAGGCCGCCCTTTTCCCTGAGGGGACTCAGGGCGGCTTACATAAAATAAGGAAGGGAGGGTACAGACAATAGACACAAACAATACACAGAAGTAAAATAGTAAGCAACATTCATTCATCATTCGGGTGGGGACAAATTAGCTTTATCCCCAGGCCTGACGGGCTAGCCAGGTCTTAAGGGCTGTGCGGAAGGTCTGGACGGTGGTGAGGGTACGAATCTCCACGGGGAGATCGTTCCAAAGGGTCGGAGCTACTACTGAAAAGGCCCTCCTCCGTGTAGTTGCCGGTCGGCACTGACTGGCAGATGGAACTCGGAGGAGGCCTAATCTATGCGATCTAATTGGTCTTCAGTGCACTGCTATAGGAAAAGGAGAATGGCTGTGGGGAATGGGCAGAAGTCAGTCATTCTAGGAAGGCTACTGAAAAAGGAGGAGGACAGCCACAGAAGGCAGACAGAAAGTCATCCATGCTGGGAAGGTCATTGACATAGAAAAAGAGGCAGACAGAATCAAAGGGTTACAGGGGAAGTCACTTGATTTGTTTGCAACTCATCCTTTTAAGAACCCATCGCACCTCCCAGAATGAATTAACACAAGTATCAAGATGCCATACTGCATTGGTACTCTGTGTGTCCCCATAGAGAAAGTTTCAACGGTGGTACCTGTGCTTAGCTTACCTCTTTTATTCCTTTGTTTTGTTAATTTCATTTTTAACCATCTTCTAATTTATTCCGTGCTAGACATTAGGCAAGTCATTGAGCAAAATAAGGCTGTTGGCTTGACTTGACCAATTCTGGAACTGATTCTAAAGTCAAAAAAATAATAATATAGGAAATTCTGGGGGAAAATATATCCTGCTGATGTAATGAATGTATGCTTTTGGATATCAAAGAAAACCTGGTCTCTGTCTTAAAGTGTCCAGGGAATACTATAAATGTCATAACTGCAATGGAGCATGCTAATAGAAATACAGTAGAAGCTATAGAAATACAGTAAGAGCTAAATTTAATAGAAATAATATAAAAACAGTAGAAGCTAAATTGGCTGCTTCATGGAAGATAGAGAACCCTCCTACTATTTTAGAAAAAATAATGACAACAAATTATTTTTGCTTGGAAGGTGAAGGAAGCAGATGTGATAGTGATAAAATTACAGTTGCCTCATGAACTTACAGTTGTTAAAACAGGAAGTACTGCATGCATGCATGGTGAGTGTTCCCATTATCATAATTTGGAAATCTAGGGATTTTATAGTTCCAAACTTCCAAGCTGAACACAAGACTCGAAAACTGATAGCTTGCTTTTTTCCTCTCTACTTCTGTAAAAAAGAAAGCAGAACACAGATTCCTTGTCTAGAGAAAAAGTATGCAGTTGGATAAAAAATTAGACTTATAGATGACTGAAATTAGACTGTTATCCCCCCCCCCCCAAACAACCAATGATTATAGGTCTAATTTTAGATCGGTAGATAATTTACATGTCTTTTTGGGGATCTACAATAATGTGTGCAATTCTCAATTGACATAAACTGGATTACCGTTAATTTGCAGCAGAACATATGTCTGCCATTCTCATATCAGTCCTATTCTCCTTTCAATTACTTAACTCATCCTGAGGATAGGGAATGTTCTATTTCTGTAGATATGCTGTTTTGAATTAGTGAAGTTATTATTAATAATTCCCTATTCTGTCTCTGACTCAGAATCGACTAATCCTTTGCAATTAAGGTTTCTGTGGGATCCAATTTTAATGTTTATCTAAATGGCTTTCTTCTGATTAAAAAAAAAAATACTTTTCTTTATACAGAGCTAGAGTGATTAGAGAGAAAGACAGGATTTTGGCTATATATATAAAAACAAGAAAATTACAGTAAGCTATATGAAAACTAATTTTCATATAAGGATTCCGACAAACAGGCTTTGTCGAGAAATGTTAAGATTGGCAAAGAAAATGATAAACCACAGGTTTTGTACATCTTGTACAAAGGACGAGGGCCTTTTTCAATTTCTAAAGCCACCAAACAATATGGCATCCAGAACTGTAGGAAAGACACATATAGAAATGCTGCTTTAGCTGCTCTAAGCAGTAATAGCACCAAAATCATTATAGAAAGTGGTAGGCCAGGACTATATAACCTCTTTCAGATGATTCAACGAGCCACTCTATTGTTCAAAGTTGGCTTCCTATCTACGCCGATATTGTAAGGAGAAATTGGTGGATGTAAGGTGAATGTTCTACCTTAAGTAACATCTTTAGGACAGTCACCCGTTGGCACTGTTACTAAGGCAAAAACAAATAATAGCAATGCAAACAGAGTACGTTTAGGCTTCCATGCTTTGCGCTATCTCACACAAAGGAGCAAACTATGCTAAATCTGCTGCCTGTATATTTATAAACTGAACACATTCGCCTGGATGGAATGTGTGTGCATTACAATGTTTGGATGTTTTTTACAATAATCTGAAATTTTGTCTAGTATCCTGCTCTCCTCTGGGAGACAGGCAGGTGTATTTTACAAAAGCAGAGTTGGAAGGGACCTTGGAGGTCTTCTAGTCCAACCCCCTGCCTAGGCAGGAAACCTTACACCGTTTCAGACAAATGGCTATCCAACATATTCTTAAAGATTTCCAGTGTTGGGGCATTCACAACTTCTGGAGGCAAGTTGTTCCACTGATTAATTGTTGTAACTATCAGGAAATTTCTCCTCAGTTCTAAGTTGCTTCTCTCCTTGATTAGTTTCCACCCATTGCTTCTTGTTCTGCCCTCGGGTGCCGTCAGGTCCTTTGGGGAATAGTTTGACTCCCTCTTCTTTGTGGCAACCCCTGAGATATTGGAAGACTGCTATCATGTCTCCCCTGGTCCTTCTTTTCATTAAACTAGACATACCCAGTTCCTGCAACTGTTCCTCATATCTTTTAGTCTCCAGTCCCCTAATCATCTTTGTTGCTCTTCTCTGCACTCTTTCCAGAGTCTCCACATCTTTCCTACATCGTGGCAACCAAAACTGAATGCAGTATTCCCAGTGTGGCCTTACCAAGTCGTTATAAAGTGGTATTAACCCTTCACGTGATCGTGATTCTATCCCTCTGTTGATGTAGCCTAGAACTGTGTTGGCTTTTTTGGCAGTTGTTGCACATGGCTGGCTCATATTTAAATGGTTGTCCACTAGGATTCCAAGATTCCCCTCATAGTTACTATTATTGAGCAAGATACCACCTATACTGTACCTGTGCATTTAGTTTTTCTTGCCTAAATGTAGAACCTTACTCTTTTCACCATTGGCCTGCTTTGTGGGAGTGGCTTGCTAACCATGTGACCAAGTGGGAGTGGGTTGGCAGTCCTGTTACTGGGTGGGTGTGGTCAACTTGTAAAATGTGATGAAACTCACTTAACAATGCTCTTGTTTAGCAACCAAAATGTTGGCCCAGAAACTCTGGTATTTGAAGCACACAAGTCTTAAAGCTGTCAAGTTACAAGACCCTTGCACTCCTAAACCTTTAGGGGAAAAACCCCAGGGGTGTTCAAACTTGACAGCTTTAAGACCTGTGGACTTCAACTCCCAGAATTCCTCCTCTCGCTCTTCAACTTGATGATGTGAGGACGGGTGGGGGGAGGGAGCTGGAACCGGTTCTAAACGGCGCTATAGATTTGTGGAACCTCTTCTATAGAAGAGGTTGGAACTGGCAGGAACCCACCCCTGTCCGATTACTGCTGTACACCACAGGACATCCTGATATCCAGCTTGCAAAATCAAACAAACAGTATTTCAACACTTGCTTACATGGATAGTTAATATCATGGGGTGTAACTTTGGGAATTGAAAACAAAACCACCACATTTTTATAGAAAGTCAGGCCCACCTCTTTGTACTCGATCTGCTATTTCTGTGACTTCAAACGAGGAAAAGGTGTTTCAGCCTCTCCCTTCTCTCCCTTTATGGGACGGAAGGGGAACCAAAGTCCAAAAGGAGATCTGATCTTCTGGCAGTTTATCTCTCCAAAATTAGCTAATCCCAACATTCCCGCTCTCAAGAAGGCAGTAAAGACAGTTCTTTTTCATTATACATTTTGGGCTATAAATGACACTATGGAGCTGCTGCTGTTTGCATTATTTGTGTGTTTGCTATTTTATATGTGGTTTTGTGATTTTAGAACAACCTAACCTTATTTCAACAGATTTTGGTTATTGTCATGATAGATTTAACTTCTTTTTTAAAAAATTTCCTTTGTCACAATATATTTTAGACTGTATTTGTTAAAAATCTATACCGTGTACGGGCTCTGGGAAGTCGGGGGGGGGAAGGGAGGTGGGGTGTTAGGGGGGAGGGGGGGGGAGGGGGGATATATAGTATGTGCTAGATTTTAAAGTAACGTGATTGCACTTGTATACTGTTGCTCTTTAATTTCACTGTAAAAATAGGACAAGCTGAATATATTAATAGATAGTAGAAATACACCGAAGGGAGGAGTAGAGGGATAGAAGAAAGAGGGGTAGAGAGGGCGGGAGAGAGGACGGGAGGGAGGGTGAGAAGGAAGGGAGGGAGTGTACCGGGAGAGAGGTGTGGTAGAGGGGGAGGGGAAGTAGGGTAGAGGGGAATGATGGAGGGAAGATGGAAAGTTGGAGGGGGGCGAAAGAAAGAGGTGTATGGAGGGTCGAAGAGGTACATTGGGTTTCTATTTTGGGGGGTATTGTCGACAAGAGGAATGGCTGTGTTTATTGTTTAATGTTATATGGCCCCGGTTATGCACAGTATATATGTGACTGTACGAAATGAAAATGGAAAAATAAAAACACATTTACAAAAGAAAAAAACGAAAAAAAAACAAGATATTTTTTTTTTTAAATGGACTACTCAGAAGAATGCTTAGATGGAACTCTACATACAAATCTTGTGCCAAGAGCAATCTATTTATCAAACAGACGCTTTGTCCTGAGCTCCGTGGAATAATCTGACTTAATAAAAAATAGGAGGTGGATGTTGTAAGTGTCACGGAAGCTGTTCCAACATAAAATCTATGTGTCTTATAAACCAAGGACTTAGAATTCAGGAAGTGCGTGCTCAGACTTTACATCTCCCACCCTTTGTGCTTCTATTCATCTAGGACTTTTGGCCAGAGTTAGAGAGAGCCATTAGCAAACGTCACGCCCAAATAATATGCAGCGTTATCTCACTGAAGTGCTGTCTCCATCAGTCGTTCTGCAGAGCCATTCTGCCATGAATTCCTGGCAATCGCTTTCGAGTCTGTTGTTGTCAGTGCTATGGTGGTGAGACAACCGAGAGGGGCCATGTTAGCATCAGCAAAGTAGAAGAAGCCATGCTGGCACCTTCGCTTCATGAAGCAAAATATTAATGTTCCTTCACTCACTTCCTTTTTTTACTGCGGCTATCATTTATGTCAGAACAAGGGAGGTATTTGTCACTGTTTGGCTCCTGTCAGAATTGCACATCATTTTTGAGTTGCAAGGAACATTTAAATTACAGGAAAGCCAATAGTGAAACCAATAGTGATTGAATCAGGGATGCCTTACAGAACAACAGATGCACAGCAGGGGGAAATGTCTTCTGCTATTGGTGACAGCAGGTGGCTATTTCCTTTTTTTCCTTCTGGGAAACTATATATGTATAAGAACATACACACACACACACACACACACACACACAGACACACCTGGTGGTCTAGTTAAACATAAGACTATCCAACTAAAATTATTTTAGAATGTGGTACTAAAATTTAACATATACCATAACAGAATGGCTGGGCTATATAATAGATTTAGCATCCTGGAGAAATTAACTGGCCATAATTTTTTAATATGAATTGACCTGCTCTGACTTTAGATTTTGCAAATGGGGTGAATTCGTAATTATTACCACACTGCTGAAATATTATATTTCCCAGTTTGATATACATTTAAAATAAGAAAAAAAATATATTTAGGCAACTCCAATTTGATATATTTCTAAAATACGCAAGTTAAGAATATGTTCAATAGTAACTTTTGGCATGAAATTAAATCCGTACATTTTAGGAGAAAAGCTCTCTTGTCTTGGTGGCAGATCTGTTAACTTCTCTTTTTTCTCTCTCCTACATTTGTATATTTTACTCTATACTTTTTCATGGTTCATTCTGGTAAAATGAAGTGATATAGTATAAGGCTGGATGACCCAATGTCCTTAACCCTAACCCTAGAAACAAATTGTCCAAAGGAAAAAAAAAACTTTTGCTACACTTATGTGAACTTTCTCCAGCTTTTGTGGTGGTGGTGAATAATTTACTTTATTCAAATAAATTACCAGGTTCGATCCTTAGATTGCTCAGAAAGACCCCTTGGGTTCTACTACCTTGTTCTTAAAAGCCAAGCCTTATTCCTACCTATAAAGAGAGGGGAAAGCTAGGGTAACCTCTGGACATGATCAAGAACAACTCTTTATTTGTGGCTGTTGATGCTGTATGAGATAAGGGATATGTATTAGCAATGCCCTGCTTGTTCACAAGACAACTATGTTCAGAGCAATTGTGGACTGGGCAAAGAGCAGAACCTGTGAGCCATTATCACACAAGAAGTATAGCTTCGTGCAACACAGTTCATTCTTCCCTCTGTCTCATAGATAATGAAAAGCCAGGGAGCACAGATGTGAGATGCTTTGTAAGATTAGCTCTGAACAACATCCTCAGTTAAAATACCGTGTGTCCTATAGGTTATGAAGAGGCTACTCAATTATAGAGCCTCCAAATGGAGTGGAAGAGGCAGCCCTGATTGATGAGGAGACTCTTTGCAGTCCTGTTCCTACAACAGACTCATAGGCTAGAGAGGTTAATCCTGCTGCATACATTAAACAGTAGTCAGAAATTGCTAAGTGTTACAACATATGCTTTACAGTATTGGCAGGTTTGCTGGAAATATAATGTCTCCTTCATTTAATAGCAAGTATTATTAGAATGATGTGCTTCGCTAAATAGGGATCATTAGTTGTTGTGGTTTTTTTCCCCCCCATTCCTTATCCAGAGTGCCTTCCACCTTACAAAATACTTCTCATGAAATATATATTGCTCTATGTTACGGTTGTTGATTACCTCCAAAACCCATTTTATTCTGAAGCCATTATCAAGTGCAATTAATTCTCTTGAAGCCCTCCACCTTCCCCAATCAATAGCAAGCTTCATGGCATTGTAATTAAATTAACCAATCACTTCTCTGGGAATGGGCCATATATTCCGTTGACCGCGAGGGTTGCTTTTTGCATGAAGAGCTCTTTTGTAAAAAAAAAAAGAAAAAAATATCCCTTGGATTAATAACATTAAACTTGTGCTCTTTATTTTACCTGGCTGTTTCTTTCAGAATAAATTCCATGTGTGGCTTGAATATAAATTTGTCCAAGTAAATTGTCAGCCAATGAAAGAATCTGTAGCTCACTAATGTTCAGTTTAATTGCAATTTCATTCCATTATTTTAAAAATCTCTAGGCCACTTATTTTTTATTAGTGAGTGGACAATGAGGATAACCATATGCAATGAAACATCTAAACTGAACAAGAAACTTCTTAGCTTCCTAGGTGGGGGTGGATGGGTGGACAGATGGGTGGATGGACGGATGGACAAATACCCTCCTACATTTAAAAAAATGAAGAGACTTAGTTACAATTTCAAACCATAGTCTAATCCAGTATTTCTCAACCTTGACAACTTGAAGATGTCTGGACTTCAACTCCCAGAATTCCCCAGCCAGTCAGAAACACTGACTTATTGTGATGGGATTTTTTTTGCCTTTGTAGGACCAGGGTGGGTGTGGCCTGTGCGTGATGCGTCCGACCTGCGGGCCGCCACCCCTGATTTAAACCAACAGGTTCAGATTTTATTAACTCTTCTGTAACAACCTCATGGAATATTTTCTCCTTCTTTCTCATAGTCCTCCACGGAATGATCAGAGAAGGAGTTCAATATTTTCCTTTTTTTTAATTACTGTTCAAGGCTTCCTAAAGACAAGTATACCACAGGCAACCAGTTTCATCATTAGATGTGCTTCATCACACAAGCTCTTTGTGTCTTTCCTTTACGGTTGGGGAAATACCCATTAAACAAAACCCAACCAAATCTAAGATTTAGATACCCAAAGCGTGCCACATGTTTCCTTTCCCAATAACTATTCTATTCTCAACTGCACAGCCTTAATTGAGTCTCCCGTGTCTCTGCTTCTCCATCACTATTATTTTATATTTAAAGCAACCTCTTTTACTCCAGTCTGGCTAGGATCCCCCACCACCTGCCTTATTGATTACATTGAAATACAGATGATGATGATGATGATGATGATGTTGATGATGATGACCACCACTAATGATTATGATGGCATACATAGACGTACCTTTGAAGGAAAGGGGGTACAAGTTCTTCCTTCAGTATATTTTGTATAACCCTAGTGAGAACTATCTAGTCTTTATTGGCATGTAGCGAAGTGATTTTTCAGACAATATCTGCCCTAAATCTCTCAGAATTGCTGTTGATTAATATTGATACTTGTTAGCATTAATATCACTTTACAGACATAATGAGGCTATTCCTAATGAGGCTTAGCACTGCTAATTGCCTAAGTGTCTTAATCTTCCCACAATAGAATCATCTGTCTATTTCTGAACAGAAATTGCATGGCTTTATGTTTGAATTATCTACAGGAATAAAAAGAAGACAGCCCAATGAAGTTAGGGACGGTGTTATTTATTGCTATTCATACGCCACACACACACACACACACACACACACACACACACACACTATAGTGTATGCTTGACACGATCTTTGTTTTTCTATCATATGGAGCATCTGAAGCATAGTGAAATCTTTTACATTTATTAGTCAGTCCAATAGTTAGAGCACACCCAAGAAAAATTGACAGGAAACTCCAAGATTTGCAGAAGCATGGAAATAACAGAAACAACATTTTAAGAATGAGAGGACCTAAAACAAATCAGAGAGGAGAGCCTGATGTTGGGTGGGCCAGTAATGAAGACAAGTGGAAGTTGTTCTGTCACCCCCTCCTTCGCTTGTTCAAAGACAACAGGCAGACAGACTTAAAAGGAAAGAACTTTATCAGTCCTCGGCTCAGACTGGCTGCGAGCCCAAAATTAAACATAAATAAAGTCTTTGGCAAGAAGATAATAGAATGCAAAACAAAGATCTTATGGCAAAACCAGGTGTACAAAAAGAAAGCAAAGCACTTCTCCAAGTGTCTCTTTGAATCAGGGTTACAGAAAGCAAAAATAATATGAAAAATGATGCAGAAATGTATAGAGTTATGTTAAGAGCAAGTATGCTTAGTGTAATGAGGTAAAAGGCTATAACTAAGGAGAAAAAAATATGTCAAGAATAAGAAAGATAATGACAATTGCAAAGAATACAGTCAAAAAGATCAGGCAAGAGTTAAGATTTAAAGAAAAATAGTGAGGAATAGTGATTAAAATTTTAACAAAAGCTTTTGAAAGTAGAGGAAGGGAATTAAACAAGGAGGCTCCAGTGGAGTCAGTGAAATTAAACAATAGAAATGATGAAATGATTCTGAATGAAACCATAGGGAAACATGGAATGGACTAGAGATTTAAATGGGAATATCACTGATAGGTAATGGAATTAAAATGAACGTTATCAGTGTTACAATTCAAGAATATATGATGAAAAGCAAGCATTAACTGCTGTGAGTATGTTGGAAAAAGGTGAGACTGCTGATATAAGTAGACTAGCTACGGAGGAATATTAAATTCTGACTATAGTTTGCTTGTGAAGTGGCCATACAATGTATTTAACATGTTTGATAACTGGAATAATGATATTATTGTTCCCTTGTATAAAAGAAGAGAAAAAAAGGGACTGCAAGTTGAGTTTTGGCGATGTGGAGTTATTGTTAAAAATGCCTCTGCAGATGTTTGGCTAAATTCTGATGAAAGGGAAGAAGCGGCGAAAATGAGCAAAATTTGAGAAATGCAGCCTGGCTTTAAGCTGGGTAGGTGGTACATTGTCCAATTTTTACTGAACAGCAAGTCATCCAACAATGTGTTCATGTCAGAAGGAATAGTAAGTTTTCTGTACTGTAAGTTGTTGGTTTTTAAAATTTTTTTTAGAAAAAGTATGGAATAAAGTGGATAGGCTTGAAGTATGGAACGTTCTACATCATGAGTTTCAAACTCAGTTTTATTGAGGGCTGCATCAGGGTCATGTTTGACCTTGGGGGGGAGCAGCGTGGGTATGGCCAGAGTGGGCATTGTCAGTTTGGCATTACTTGTGTCAGGGGCATCTGTGGTGGCCTGAGCCGAGGTGGCGCAGTGGTTAGGGTGCAGTACTGCAGGCCACTTCAGCTGACTGCTATCTGCAGTTCAGCGGTTCTAATCTCACCAGCTCAGGGTTGACTCAGCCTTCCATCCTTCCGAGGTGGGTGAAATGAGGACCCAGATTGTGGGGGCGATATGCTGACTCTGTAAACCGCTTAGAGAGGGCTGAAAGCCTTATGAAGCGGTATATAAGTCTAACTGCTATTGCTATTGCTAAAACTGGAGCTCAGGGGAACCTGTATCAAAGACCAAGGCAGTTTGTTTGATAAGGAAAAGGGGAAAAAAAGTTGGGGAGGCCAAGTGGAGCTTGGACTTCTTGACAAAAATTTCATTTAAGACGGGTAAACAGGTGAAGAAATTTAAAGTCGTACAAATGCTAAAAAAGAAAAAGTTCATACAATGTGTTACAAAGAATAATTTGCATCGAGCGAAATGAAAATTACTGTTTATGTTTGTGCTGGCTTTGTATATGGAAATAAAAGTCAGGGGACTATAAAATTAAATTGAATGAACTAATGGAAGGGAACAGAATTTGCATCACAAAATCATAAAACATATTTCGTCCCTTGCCCTCCATTGCTCCTCTCTGTAGTCAGCAATCACATGTTATATTGGAATGAGGCCACACTTCTCTGTAGCTAATTAGATATAGTTACCCTTCAGTGTTATGGAAGGAAAGTTAAAGGAATTGCAGTTCAATGGATTTCACAAGTTGCTCTGCAAAAAAAGAGAAAATTAGGGAATTTAATGAGCGATGAAGTTTCAGTCCACTTTTAACCACATGGCAGAAATGTGACATGAAAGGAAAAATTGACATGAAAAGCTTTGTTTTGCAAACATAACACAAATAAAAGGCATTCTAATCAATCATTTGAACAGAATGCAAGTAATTTAGTCTGGGAAACGAAATCAGCTTGTTAATGACAGTTGCACTATATAACATGAAAAAAAAACTTTATTTTTTTTTTAAAAAAGAAGCCTGTGCTTTTCTCTCATAAGAATTATGTCTCTCTCCAATTTATCTGTTGATTGTTGTAAGAGGCTAATGCAGGAGTAGATAGTTTAGTATCTCTTTCCCACTGAGTAATATGAATTTTAATTCTTACTATGTCTTATGATTGAGCAATTCAAAATGACATCATTTTTTTAAAATTGATTTTTTTAAATTAAATTTTATTGAAATTTAGTGTTTGATAAGAGTATCACAGATGAACCTCCTCAGTATATTATGTGTAGGAGAAAAACTGGATTGTGCATTTTTAAAATGATTTTTCTTTCCTTCTAGGGAATTTGGCCGTTGGAAGGTAAACAACTTAGCTGTTGAGAGAAAGAATTTTCTTGGCTCTCCGTTGCCTCTCGCCCCTGAGTTTTTCCGAAATGTAAGGCTACTAGGACGTAGGCCGACCCTTCAACAGATCACGGAAAACCTTATCAAGAAGTATGGGACCCACTTCCTCCTGTCAGCTACCCTGGGAGGTAAGATCATTTTCATTAAACGAGGTGCACCTCAGTGGTGGGTTTCAAAAATTGTTTGAACCTACTCTGTGGGTGTGGCCTCCTTTGTGGGAGTGGCTTGCCATCCATGTGACCGGATGGGAGTGGCTTGCCGCCCATGTGTCCGGATATGAAGATGCCGACGACACTTGTCAGAACCCCCTTAAATTACCTCCCACACAGCACTGGCATGCATAAGAATAGGATGTAAACTTGTTTTTTTAAAAGGCATCTTTGGTTTGCGTTAAAACAACTTCCACACACGCAATGTTCTGATTGCGCCACAAACGCAGTAGTCCTCCTTACCTTTCACAGAGGCACTGAGTTTTATAAATAGGAGCATGATAGTGTAGAATAATCATATCCAAGGACCAGTGGTGGGTTTCAAAAAAAATTTGGAGCATCTTCTGTAGGTGTGTCCTGCTTTCCGGGTCCACTGGTGGAACCTCTTCTAACCGGTTCGGTAGATTTGACGAACCGGTTCTATCAAATAGGTGCAAACTGGTAGGAACCCACCTCTGGTGCACCTTCAGCTCAGGTACTGAAACTTTACTAGAAACATACAGATGGTCCTCATTATCTTCAGCCTCATTATCCGGTGTTTTGCCAATCTGCAGTTAGTAAATACAGCTCAGGCTCCTTTATCTGCAGTCAAGCATTTTGTGTAGCCATGGTTTAGGGTACGTGCTTCTAATTGATCATTTTCTGTGACTCTGGAACATAAATTCCCAAATTCCATAAAGTTATTCTCTCATCAGAGGAGTTATCTGCAATTTTAGGCTGGAAATTTCTGCCAATAAAGACCGTGGGGTGGTGTATGCATTTAAAAAAAGAAATACATCAAAACTCTGACGGGGTTATATGTCTTTTTCATTTTAAATAAAAGTCAAGATGATGATGATGATGATTGATGATGAAGATTGATGATAATGATGCTTAGTGTGGAAGAGAATTTTTTGGTAGGGTTAGAAATTGCAAACCAAAGCAAATACAAGAGATACATTAAGTGTGTTCACAAAACTTCAGCTAAATGCACACTTATATGGGAGTAAAAAAGTAAAGACTTTACATCCTACTTTTTAATTTAGCAGTATTTTACAATGAATGTCTTAGAAGGAGGAGGGGAGGGAGGGAGGGAGGGAGAAGAAAGGCCAATGTGACTTGAGTTGGAACTTTATTGTCATTGCACAGCAGGTAACAAAGAGAGTGTTTCTCTGTCTGCTGGAAGCCAAATATATGCTTGTTTCCACACTGATTATTTTGATGTATTCTAATCTGTTTTCTGTTCCTGGGCTTGGTATAAAGTGATTGATGACTGTTGTGTCAAGAGGAGGAGGCAATACTACCTGATAATTTCCTTGGAGGTTTTTCCTTCCCCCCCCCCACTGATTGTGGGATCCAAAGTTTACTTTGGAGATGCTGTGCTCCATATTTTTCTCCCACACTTCCGTTTTTCCATTTCAGACATTTGCACTGGAAATATTATCATAATGCTCTGATGAGCTGCAGGATCTATTTCTCTTTTTGATTTATATGGCATTGCTGAGTGAGGTCATTTAAGGATATGGTAAATGATTTATCACTTTGTTTCTCAGGTTCCGTATCACTATACATTCTTGTGAACTTCAGTGGAATCATAGAAATATTGTACCAGCACCTGAAATAATTACAGTTTGGATGAGAGCTTGTAAAATTAACTCACTCCAGACAAAGCAGAGGTATTCTTGGAGAGCTAACATAGATCTGAAACTTCTGATGGACATGATTTATTTTTCAAATCTGCAAACTAGATTTGCAGTTCAGGAACAGAGAATACCATCTATTTTGGGGGGCAGGATATCTTTTATATTTCAATAACCAAGGACTGATAGATGTTTGAGAAAATTTGGTGGAATTATGCAGCAGGAAAGATCATTGGTGCTCAAAATTGTTTATGTGAGCAGCTATCCCCCCTCGAAGTGACAATGGAGACAAAAAGCATTTTATACTTTGGTGAGTGTTTATATGAAAGATAATTACCGAGATTGAATAGCCTTTTGTTGCCCAACTTGGCAAACAACTTTATTAAAAATAAACTGCTCATCTTTGATTCATTTTCTGCAGGCAACATGTCAACTGTATGTGGAGAAAATGACAGTCCCTTCATCCTGTTTTGGAAGCAACATGAATTTCACCACAGTATTGATTTTATAGAAGTCCTTTCTAGATGTAACTTCCTTTTGTCATTTAAGATTACAACATTTTAAGCTTCATCCATTTTTTTGTAGCAAAGTACCAAATGGATGGAAAATGAAAGCATTCCACCTATATTTATGTCCTTTACAGTGTGTGGGCCCATTGTGCCATGAGTGACAGTTCAATTGTACAAAATTTATAAAATACTGTTAAAAACATGGTACGTTTTTCAGTTTCAGGCTAAGAATAAGTTGTGCCAGAAATTGCCCATTTTGAAGTGCTATACAACCAGTCTCTGGCTGAAATGCTGTGCCTATGAAGTTTGTTGCATGTACAATTTTACTAAAAGTGTTTTGTTCAAGTTGGACTGAAAACTATTGAAACATTTCTTGCAAGAATATACCACCAACTCTTCTGCATGATTCAGAAAGGCATTTTTGGGAGAAATATATCGCCAATTCAAAATCGTAGTTGAGTCAAATTTTATTTCCTCATGAAACACGGAAATGCAGGTTTTGCATTTCTTGAGGAAACATTTTGATGCAAGAAACATGCTGATGCATGTTCTCCTGATCCTGTGATTGCCCTCTTCTGGTCCTTGATATCTGACAAAGGCCTTTAAAAAAAGTTTTCTATCTTGGTCTTTCCCACCAAAACAAAGTTATTCCAAAGCAAGGAGTATTTTGAGGACTACGTTAAATAGCAGCAATAGCAATAGCAATAGCAGTAGACTTATATACCGCTTCATAGGCCTTTCAGGCCTCTCTAAGCGGTTTACAGAGAGTCAGCATATTGCCCCCAACAATCTGGGTCCTCATTTTACCCACCTCGGAAGGATGGAAGGCTGAGTCAACCCTGAGCCGGTGAGATTTGAACCGCTGACCTGCTGATCTAGCAGTAGCCTGCAGTGCTGCATTTAACCACTGCGCCACCTTGGCTCTTATAAAGAATGACTGACTCTCTGCGATTCAGATATTCAAAGTTGTGATGGGTCGGACACCTCTTGTTATCAGGTTACAAGAAATGGATTAAAAAGAGGAATTAATTTTATTTTTTAATTAAAAATTAAGTTTACATAAAGGAAAAATGTTTCAAAGTTCTTATACCTAAAAATTATTTGTATGATCCTAGGCCTAAAAGGAAATGATTTCCATGTTATAAAAGGCAACATTTCCATACATTATTTTCTACCAGCTCCTCGGGTTATCTAAACATCTGTTATGATCACACAATCCTCTCAGAAGGTCAGCTTGTCATGTGAATATTGAAAGAAAAAATCAATATTCACCTAACACAATTCCAGTGCTCTTTTACCCTGTGGGTGACGTCTGATATGCATTTAGCATTTGAAGACACTTTAACGCCTAATAAATATTAATGTGTATTTCTTAATGGAAACTATGTCAAAAAGGGAGACTTGGGAAGCTGGTCTCTTGCAGACATCAAATGTGAAAGGAAACATTACATTCAATTGTGCCTGACAATTGAAGTCTTATAAAAATGCTTAAGAATACAACATTCATATGTGGCTGTCAGATAGACAAAGAATCCTGACTTATGTAGGCATCTGTCTAAAACATATTCAATTTTTTTTAAAATTACACAATTTCTATACTATAGTAGTCTCTCAACTATATATGAGATATTAGAAATGCATGTTTATATATGCATTACATATATCCTATAATCTTTTGCCTATTGGCTTCATACTAACTCACATATAATTCAGTGGACTGAATTTTGAAATGAAGTGACCAATTTGGTATCATTAAGTATGCATGTCTTTAATTTGACATGCTTTCAAAGTTATTATAGCTATGGTTACTACTTCTAGATGAAATTATTTAAAATAATGTAGAAAATAACTATGTTGAAGAGATCTACCGTAAGTCCAGTCCACCTTGACTTCCATTGATTCTTATCTACTGCCAATTTGCTTTGACTGTTAGAAGTTCAGATTCTTGCAGAGATCTTAAGCTTAAATTCCATATAGTCCTCAATTTACTTAATTACATGATTCGGACTTCTTTAGAAACAGTAAGGTTGTATTAGAACTTAATCCTGAGATTAGGGCTTCAGCTATTCACTCTATTGTCAAATAAATGTTCGTATTTAGAGTCACAACCCCTGGTATGCCCAAATATGGGAGGAGGCATTCTGCTTCCTTTCTCTGTCTATCGGCTCGTCACAAGAGACCATCCAGACAGAAACCCAATATTTTTACTGTTGCCTTTGTTACATTTGTGTTGTATTTGTGCTGATGAATAAATAAAGGGAGACTAGTATAGATCTATTTCAAGCTATTTAGCTCTCATCAGCTAGCCATACCCTTACTGGGATTAGAACCTGTGCTGTATTGCATCTTAGGCAGATGTGTTAACCATTAAGCCACAAGGTTCTTCTCCTTATCAGCTGAGCCAGGTAAATAGGTATGTATTAGAGTCACAACCCCTGGTATAAATGTTTGCATATATGTCAAATATTCTTGATATATTTTATTGACAATTGATCTCTAGGGATAGCAATATTTAATATGCAATATACAACAATATATAACACTTCACTGGAATTTAGAACACTTGAAAGTCAAAATTAAAATGGTGGAAAAAAATTGTCATAATTGGAATCCACATCAATAAGAGACAAGACACCTGCGTAGGAGTTAATTACAGTGAAGAGCTGTGTCTTTTGTGTGAATCAGGCGTTGTCTTGAATCTTTTTGTCTGAGACTTTATTATAGATGAGACAGATCTGCCTGAAATGCAGACACTGTGTCCCTTGTGTTCTGCTTTTTGAAGATTTGATTAAAAAATAGGTTTTCCCAAAGAAATGTTTCTCTTTCCCCCGATTGGACCTATATTTTCAATGCCTTCCCAGCGAGAAAGGAGAATGCCACTGTCGCTTTTCATGTTCTTTAGTAGAGATGCCAAACTTTGGTATTCTCAGGCATAGAAGGCCAGCTTGGCAAATGGATGCACAATAGTTTGATTTCCCTCCGCCATTCTGTCTCCCTGGGACAGCCAAGGGATCTCTATTTTTTTCCCAGGATCTCTGTATACATGGGGTACTGATGAAGGTTGCCCATGGAAACTTAAGACAAGTTTTTGTTGAGTTTTGTTTTTAAAGCTCTTTTGAGGAAATACAGCCAGTGGCGTTTCAAGACATTTTTTTCCCATTTGGCTATGGTGATTATTTTTTTTCCATGACTAAGATTTTTGTTAAATGTTGTTTCAATTGAAATGCAATACTTCAAAATACACAAGACAATAACCTTTCTACTGAGAGTAAAACAAAGAGGTGTGCCTTTAAATTATGGATTATATCTGGCAAACATTCCACCTGCCCTAGGAATATTTTAATTTTCAACAAAAAGGACAATTTGTAGTATATAGTATATACTAATATTCTGTCTACCTATCCATCTCTTTCTCTCTCTGTCTATAAGTCCATTTTCATTATACGTTACCATGTTAATGAAGGTTAGTCCAGATTTAACTATAAATAACAATTTATAAAACTGGGGAGGTAGCCTTCTAAAGTTATATCATGTCAATATTTCACATATATTTTTCATTTATTCTCCCTATATTATTATTTATTTATTTTTGTTTATTTATTTATAAAATTTGTCGACTATCCACCTGACCATATGGTAACTCTGGGCATCTTATAATCATAAATTATTAATGCTTTTTCTATGATTTGTGAATTATATTTGAGAAAAGTTTGAGTTTGTTTTCACATACAGTACAATATACACCTTTTGACACACACAGACACACCCTAGTTACCCATTTCTAATAAACGCTACAAGTAAACTTCTCCAAAAATCCTCTCTTTTTTATACATATATGGATTTTGCAAAGGTATACTTTTTGTATACGATATTCCTAAATAATTGCTACTCTATTTGAAATTTTGACTCAAGAAAAAACAACAACACATAAGTGCAGTTCTGGATTGGAGAGTCTGATCTCACATTACAACCAACAAAAAATTATTGCTTTTCATGCCAAATTGGACCTCAAGATAGCATCCGCCACGTACTTGGCACCCAAAATGGCACCCACAACCCAACTGATTGATCACAAAATGGTGACCATCACCTGTTTGGCGCCAAAAAAATGGCACTCCCAGTTAACTCTGGGGGAAAAGACACTCTGGAGGCTCAAACATTTTTTGTTGGTTATAAGTGTGAGATGGTTGCTAATTGTGAATCCTTAGGTCTAATTGGAGCTGCCCCTTCCATATCCACTCCAGCAGACTCTCTTTAGGCTTCCAGGTGTTCTGCAGTTAGGATTACAGCTAGTTTTCAAGGATAACTATTCAATTTCCCTTGAATTGGAATTGACTGCCCTACCTCGCTAAGGCTTGAGACGTTTGGCCCAGGGACCAGTGGGTCTCTTGTTGCGGGCAAGGGACAGGCCCAGGTGTGTCTGTCTAGAGGGGCCACTATGGGTTCTCATATCCCCAGAAGCCGGGTCCTGTTGTGCCCTTAATTGGGATAACCACCTCCTTTGATTAACCTTAAGCAGCTAGTTAGACAGTTTTGCAGTATGGATGGAGGTGCAGGAGAGGCTTCATCCTCCTTGTTGCATGACCCTCTGGAAGGCCCACCGACCCTTTGCCTACCCAGCAGGCGCGAGCCTCCTCCCCTTAAGAAGGGAGGCAGACCCAAGGGCCACGCAGAGAGCAGAACTCAGGAGGCAAAAGGCCCTCGACAAACAAATTGCCAAGGCCCCAAAGGAGATGCAGAAACCCTCGGAGGCGTTTTCCCCAAGTGGAACATTAACAGAATAGCAAAAGGACTGGAAAAATTACTCTACAGCCTTAATTTTTTTATATTTATTCAATATTTCTTAAAACAGTATTTATAATGATTCTAGATAATTTTGCTTCACTAGCCCTAGGCAAAACTGAAGTATATTTATTTATTTATTTGCTACTTTTATAAGTCTCACTCACAGGAAAAAGAAAATTGCCAAGTGATTCAGTAATTGGGTCATGGGATCGGCAGATTATCCAGAATGATGACCATACTTTAATGATGATGTTCTTGTGGTCATAAATTCATAACTAGAAAGATTGCCTTCCACATGGCAGACCAACCTTCCCATTACCTTTGGATTGTTCAAGCTACCTTTTGGTTAGGATTAATTCTTCATAGTTATGAATTTTATGTTGGTAATTTGTAGTGAGGAAGGAAAGTGATTGTAACAGAAATAAGAAAGATTCTATTATTATATCTCAATAAAGCATAGGGTCAATCTTCCTATGGGATTGGTTTTCTGATCAGGTCTAACTAGTGGAACTAAAGCATTGTGAATTCTTGAGACAGTATTTGCTTTCACAACTCTAGAGAGATGTTGAAGATTTAAGGCAGACCTCTTTTCAATGTGTAAATAACATGCGTTTTGATGTTATCTTATCTGTCAGCCCCATACTTGAGCCTGCATAACTGGCAAATTCCTATATTGAGAGAAGGAAAAAGCATAACAAAATGAGATGTTATATCATAAAATTATGATGTGAGTAAAGAGACTAGAACTGCTGTTTTGTTATGCCCCCCCCCCAATTTTGTTGATTAGGATAGAAACTGAAATAATGAAGGTGTGTGTGTATATACATACATACATACATACATACATACATACATACATACATACATACATACATATTCATTATTCAGTTTATATCCTCTATCTATATCTATCTATCTATCTATCTATCTATCTATCTATCTATCTATCTATCTATCTATCTATCTATCTATCTATCTATCATCTATCTATCATCTATCTATCTATCATCTATCTATCTATCTATCTATCTATCTATCTATCTATCTATCTATCTATCTATCTATCTATCTATCTATCTATCTACCTACCTACCTACCTACCTACCTACCTACCTACCTACCTACCTACCTATCTATCTATCTATCTATCTATCTATCTATCTATCTATCATCTTTCTATCTATCATCTATCTATCTATCATCTATCTATCTATCATCTATCTATCTATCATCTATCTATCATCTATCTATCTATCTATCTATCTATCTATCTATCTATCTATCTATCTATCATCTATCATCTTTCTATCTATCATCTATCTATCTATCATCTATCTATCTATCATCTATCTATCTATCATCTATCTATCATCTATCTATCTATCTATCTACCTATCATCTTTCTATCTATCATCTATCTATCTATCATCTATCTATCTATCATCTATCTATCATCTATCTATCTATCTATCTATCTATCATCTATCTATCTATCATCTATCTATCTATCATCTATCTATCTATCATCTTTCTATCTATCATCTATCTATCATCTATCTATCTATCTATCTATCTATCATCTATCTATCTATCTATCTATCTATCTATCTATCTATCTATCTATCATCTATCTATCATCTTTCTATCTATCATCTATCTATCTATCATCTATCTATCTATCTATCTATCATCTATCTATCATCTATCTATCTATCATCTATCTATCTATCATCTATCTATCTATCATCTATCTATCTATCATCTATCTATCATCTATCTATATCTATCTATCATCTATCTATCTATCTATCTATCTATCTATCATCTATCTATCTATCATCTATCTATCATCTATCTATCATCTTTCTATCTATCATCTATCTATCTATCATCTATCTATCATCTATCTATCTATCATCTATCTATCTATCATCTATCTATCTATCATCTATCTATCATCAGTCTATCTATCTATCTATCTATCTATCTATCTATCTATCTATCTATCTATCTATCTATCTATCTATGAATGAGTTCAATAGAGATGTAAATTATAAGGCCCTGTATTGAAGGCATTACTTAAATAAGGTGACAGCTTTAGCTAAATATTCATAAATATGATCTAGGAGCCTATATTTATATTGTGCATAATAATAGATGTTCTGCTGATTGAAACATTTGGAATTGTTTTCTGTTTTCTGTTTTGTTTTGTTTTTACTTTTGCTTTAATGTAGACATATTTTTGAAGCCTGTCTTCTCATTCTGTAAAATTATTTGTGCTGCAAGGAACATAAATTGCACAGAAGGTAATTATCTATTTTGGGGAAGCAGCTAGGCAAATATATATTGGTCACATTTATGAAAGCATAAGTAACCTAACAAAAGTGTGTTTTGGGAATGTAGCGTTGGCTTACCTGATACGCTCATTTTCTGAAGAAATGAAGACAGCATCCCTGTGTGGGGTTATACTCATCTACCTTCTAATAGAACTGAGTCTGCAAAGTTTAAGTCCCTCCTCTATATTTATATTTTTCTCAGGTTTTCATAAGTGTTAGTATGTAGGTCTTTGGTTATTCGGGTTTTCTCCCGCGTAAAATTGTAAAATTGTCTTGGCGACGTTTCGACGAAGTCTCATTCGTCATCTTCAGGCTTCGTGCTTCCAGGAGCAAAAGGAAGCACGAAGCCTGAAGATGACGAATGAGACTTCGTCGAAACGTCGCCAAGACAATTTTACAATTTTACGCGGGAGAAAACCCGAATAACCAAAGACCTACATGTATGTATGTATGTATGTATGTATGTATGTATGTATGTATGTATATTTACTTCAGTTTTGCTTAGGGCTAGTGAAGCAAAATTATCTAGAATTGTTATAAATACTGTTTTAAGAAATATTGAATAAATATAAAAAATTAAGGCTGTAGAGTAATTTTTCCAGTCCTTTTGCTATTCTGTTAATGTTCCTTCCTTCCTTTCTTCCTCCTTCCTTCCCTCCCTCCCACCCTCTCTCCTTCCCTTCCTTCCACCATCTCTCCCTCTCTCCCTGTGAATAGTTCTCTAAATCACAAATATACATTTTACATTCAAACCTTAATTTACAGTAATTATTTCACAGTTTAACATTAGAGTCTACATTAATTTCTGTGTTTACATTTATATGGAATTCTTTCATACACAGCATAGATAAGAGTATAAAATAAAGCTATTAATATTTAAAACTAGTTACATATAAGCAATAGCTTATTTTAGCTTGTTATTGATTCTGTTAGGCTTTAGATAGAAGGAATTTCCAATGTTATTTCTAGAATTGTATTAACTAAAGATATTATGAACAGAATCTGCAATCAATGGATATGAATAGGTCAACATGTTCACTTCATATTTGGATTAGATTGCAAATAACAGCACCCAAGAAAATGATCATGAAAACATGAACACATGTTTTTGCTGTGCATTGTTATCACACATACTCATTTTTGTATTGTAATTCTATAATAGAAAACAATAGATGTATTACTTTAATTATTATACACATTTTGTATACCTTCTCTTTGGATTGGTGAACAGCAATGTCAAAAGTATGGAAAGTAGTAAATATTATAAAGAAAAAAAAATGTGAATTTGAAAGGTCAATTTTCCTTTGGTTTGTTCAAAATGTAGACCGAGCAAAATTATCTTCTAACTATCTAGATTATTTTTCATGCCAGAGTCCCTACTTCTAGTCATTCCCTTGCAGATGAGATGCACAGGATTTATCGCTAGTTATGTCATTTAAAAAAAACAACCTCAAAGACAAAATAAATGCTGCAAACTTCTTTTGACTTTTTTGTGGTGTTCCTTGCACAGGTGAAGAGTCTCTCACAATTTTTGTGGACAAGAGGAAGCTGAGCAAAAGAACAGAAACAAGTGATCCCAGCATTAACAGTACCACAGTGACTCTGGAAACCCTACACCAGCTGGCGGCTTCTTACTTTATTGACAGGGACAGCACCCTGAGGAGACTTCACCATATTCAGATTGCTTCCACTGCCATAAAGGTATGAAAACATTCTGCAACACTTCAGCGCAAAACTGCATTTTATATATCTACATGTCTATCCCGGTCTGTCTGTCTAGATCAGTGGTAGTCAACCTGGTCCCTACCGCCCACTAGTGGGCGTTCCAGCTTTCATGGTGGGGTTTTGTCCGATACTGAAGCACTTTCCTTTTTATTAAATTTAATTGACTTTTTTTAAAAAAATTCATAGCATTATTTAAAAACATTTTCATTAGTTTTTCATAAAATCACCATTACTATGGAAACGGTGGGCGGTTAGAAAATTTTACTACTAACAGAGATACAAAAGTGGGCGGTAGGTATAAAAAGGTTGACCCCTGGTCTACATGCTGGGTGCTAGATCCATGTCATATTCATTGTGAATATATATAGGTGAACCAGTCCGAACCGGCTGAATCCCACCCCTGTATGTGGTGTCTCTAACAATGCTTTGAGCTCCAAGCACATATCACTTATAAGCAGTATCCTGAATAATGGGAAGTGAGCTTCCTATAATCTTCTCGGCTGTCCTTACCATTCTCTGTATGGACTTTCTATCTGAGGCACTGCTACAGGGGTGGGTTTCTCGCCCCGTTCCAACCGGTTTGGTTGGAACGGGGCCGGCGGCGTCCTCACGCATGTGTGCGGTGCGCGCATGCACGCGTGCGGCGCACACATGCGTACTAGCATCTGTGCGATGCTCCAGCTGCTTCTGGAGGATCGCGCAGGCGCTGTATGTGTCCTGCACATGCGTGGAAGCGCAGAACTCGTCAAAACCAGATAAGGAGCGCGGGCGTGCGGGTTGGCCCTTCGCCGTTCCCGGAAGTTACTTACTTCTGGGTTTGCCGACCAACCGGTTCGCAGGGACCGTCGCGAACCGGTTGAAACCCACCCCTGCACTGCTACCACCAAACCCAAACAGTGATGCAGTTTGTTAAAATGCTCTCAATTGTGCCTGTGTAAAAAGAGGCCAAGACAGAAGGAAAAAGGATGGCTACATAATCAAATGAAACAGCTTCAACACAATATGATACCAACATCAAGGCACTATGACTCCCTGAATATGAAAACAAATGTTTGGACAGATGACCAATCACAAATCTATCCCGATTCCAGCTATAGTTCACAGGCACATTTGCAGCCAAATTGAGCAAGAGTGACTCATACTGTGTATTCTCTTCTCTTTTACTTGTCATTTTTGGCTCTATTTCAACTTTCAATTCTTTTGCAGAATGATGTTGCCAAAGCTCATCATTAAATGCATTTTATTGATTCATAATGTCTTATTGACATTCAAAGCAAAATTGATTTGTTTCCAAATTTTTTTCTTTTGGTTCAAAATAGTGTGTAGAACTGCAGTATTTATGCTTTGTATCCAATATATTATTCAAGGCAATCTCCAATTATCTTCGTCAACAAACATTCTACAATCTATTCAATCAATTTGCACCAAGGTGGATTTAGACCAAGTTAACTGCACACAGCTTATGCTGGAATCAATCGAATTGTTATAGCTCAGATTCTGCCTTTTCCAAGGACTGTACACCATCCGTATTTCAAGAAAAGGAATAACAATGTATGTTCAAACGTCCCCATGCATTTCTATTTTTGTGCCATGTAAAAAGCTGTAGAAATTATGACAATATTAAAGCAACGGCAGCAAGTAAATTAATGTTATTAGTTATCTTTCTCCAGAAATCTCCATGCAATGGAATGACAATTCTTCTTTATAACATTTCATAATGTATATTAAGCTCAGAAACAGCATCTTGTTCTGAATTAGCAAGTGGAGTCAAATTCCCCTTTCCTAGAGTCAAAACCTTAGTAGCTTTTAAGGTTGATGGATATTCAATATAGGTAGTTTTGGACTTACAACCATTTAAAGTTACACGTTTAAAAGTTACATGTAAAATGTCTGTTTTTCATAATTATGACCTTTGCAGCATCCCCACGACCATGTGATCAACATTCAGATGCTTGACAACTGGTTCATATTTATGACCTTTGCTGGATCCCAAAGTCATGTGATCACCTTTTGCGACCTTCTGACAAACAAAGTCAATGGGGAAACCTGATTCACTTAATAACCAGATTGCTAACTTATCAACTGCAGTGATTCATTTAACAACGGTGGCAAGAAAAGTCGTAAAATTGGACAAAACTCACTTGACAAATGCCTCAACTTAACAACAAAAACTTTAGCTCAGTTGTGGGCCTAAGTTGAAAGCTACCTGCGGTTCTGTGAAAATAACTGATTGAAATTTTTAACACTATAAAGACCTCTAATAAAGCAACAATACTGCTTACTCCTGGGAAACAAAGCTGTGCATTTATAGCCTACAAGAAGATGCCAGATATAAATGCAGTTACCTCTGTCTCTCCAAATAATCATGGGATGCCTAGCTATTTCGGTGCATTCCTAACATTGAACGGCCTTTGCACTGCATAATTGTGTCACATGGAAACAAGTGAAGAAATCTTAGACAGCTGAATGTGTGTCTACATTTAGCCTACTTTCCAGAAAATGTTGGGATCCCCCTGAGATTAAGGATAACTGAATGAGAATATCGTAATATTGCTAGCCATAATACTTTGAAACAACACTTGTTGGTTGCTATTTACTTATCCTTGATGCTCAGAAGTTTTCAAAGTCTCTGCGGTATACTCTTCAGTCTGCATGAGGTAGCAATACCACTTAGATACCACTCTACAGATTTCTGCATCCCTCTCTAAGCAGTTTACAGAGTCAGCATATTGCCCTCAAGTATCTGGGTTCTCATTTTACTCACCTCAGAAGGCTAGAAGGCTGAGTGAACCATAAGCCTAGTGAGAATCGAACTGCCAAACTTCAGGCAACCAGCAGTCAGAAGAAGTGGCCTGCAGTACTGCACTCTAACTGCGTCACCAAAGCTCTTCACCATATTCACCGTAGGTGAATGGCAACGATCAGTAAATATTCACTTCAAAACCTCTAGCAAGGTGTGCAAATTGCAAGTTGGATGAAGAGCCGAGGTGGCGCAGTGGTTAGAGTGCTGTACTGCAGCCACTTCAGCTGACTGTTATCTGCAGTTCGGCAGTTCAAATCTCACCGGCTCAGGGTTGACTCAGCCTTCCATCCTTCCGAGGTGGGTGAAATGAGGACCCGGATTGTTGGGGGCAATATGCTGACTCTGTAAACCGCTTAGAGAGGGCTGAAAGCCATATAAAGCGATATATAAGTCTAACTGCTATTGCTATTGCTATTGCTATTGGATGGGCAAAGTCATCTCGGTAGAGGAATAATTAGGTAAAGGTTTCCTCGACAATTTGAGAAACTTCCATTCATATGTGCCTTAAGAAAACAGTTTTCCTTTTATATTCTCACTAGGAATTCTTACACTTGCTTTCAAGGACATGCTCCTTGTCTGGAAATATGTTCCCTTCAGCCTTGAGAGAGCATATTTAGCAGCAGAGTGAGCTAGGAGCCCAACCCAAATTACTGAAGCAGCATAATTATTTTAAAAGGAAACAACTGCCATTAAAAATTATGCACTCATATGATTAAATGCAATTGGATCATAGTATTTCAGTTCTAGCACCTGTAGCCTGTTCGTTAATCAAATTTTAAAAAACCCTAAGCTAAACAAAAATGTAAACAGCTCCAAAACGTTTACATAAATGCTGTACATTTCCTTCACATCACTAATCCTATATGTACATAATTTCATGTATAAAAGTATTATGTATTTTATAAAACACATAATAACTTTGATAAAAATGTGAATGCCTTCTATAAAAATACAAAAACACAGGGGGGGGGGAGAAAAAAAGTTTCACAAAGAGAAATAAATCACCACAGTTAAATCATACATACAACTACTCAAAAGCTGCTTGTACCACAAAAGTTCCCATAGCTATCATGTTTGCAAAAAAATAAAAAAAATAAAAAATTCTGGAATAATTTATCATCATTTTAGTACTTCAGTTTTATTTATTTTTTAAAAAAACTCCTTTCTACTTTTATTCATCCCATCCAGTGGTGGGATTAAAAAAAATTACTACCAGTTCTGTGTGTGGCTTGGTGGGTGTAGCTTGGTGGGCGTGGCAGGGGAAGGTTATTGCAAAATCCCCATTTCCTCCCGATCAGCTGGGACTCGAGAGGCAGAGAATAGATGGGGGTGGGGCCAGCCAGAGGTGGTATTTACCGGTTCTCTGAACTACTCAAAATTTCCGCTACCGGTTCTGAATACCACCTCTGATGGGATGCCTTAGGATCTCTCACTGAAAGAATATTCTTTGATACTAGTAGAACAATTAAGTATTAAGGAGGTATAGGGCCAGTTCAGAGCCTTGCCCACTGTCTATAGCCCATTTTAGCAATCTATAATTAATAGATTGCAATCTACAATCTACAACAATCTAGCGTTAATGCTATCTCAAAAGTTGTGCTGCAATTTATCTTCAGAAATGAAAAAAAAAGTGAATTTAAAATGTGAGTATTGTAACAATGTTAAAGTGTGTGGGGGGGTTTTCTTATTGAGCATTCCAATCACTCGATGCTATTATCCCTTGGTAACTTCCATTGCCTTTATTCCAATCCCACTGTGATGCTTCATTTTAAGGAAACTATTTGTATAGGACTCGGGAGGCAGAGAATAGATGGGAGTGGGGCCAGTCAGAAGTGATATTTACTGGTTCTCTGAACCACTCAAAATTTCTGTTACCGGTTCTCCCGAACTGGTCAAAACCTGCTGAATGCCACCTCTGATCCCATCCTAATGAGATCATGGGAGGATGCAATACAAAATAAGGACAAAATTACCTTAATATAATATTAATGGGGAAATTAATCCAGAATTTACACTGAGGAAATGCTGTGATATGCAATTTGTCACCCTCCCATCAACTATACTAATGAAACAGCATAATGAAATAAGAGAAAGTGTGGCAGGCCAAAATTCTAAAAGGAATATAATTGCAGGCCTGACACAATTCTAATTTGCTGAAATTTTGCTTCTAAGCAGGATAGAATCATCAAGGATCCACAGAGATTGGATCTTTGATACAGTTATAAGGCCAAGATCTCATTTACTGCAACATTGTGGTATTAAAAAAATATAAATTATGAATAATATTCGGTGTTGCATTGATATGCTGATCTCAGGCTTGCACAATTGTATCTCCAACATGACCCATTTTGCACATTTAGTAGAAGTTTAGCTGTGTATGGTTACTTCAGTGATGTTTTTAATTGGAGAGCTCCAATGTTTACACACTGAGGCAATATCCTTTGAACATCCTTTGAACATTTACAGCTGGAAGAGCTCTTGTTATCTTCTTGGAAGTTAGGGACCATATTTTTTTTCCTATGCAACATTTGAGAAGCTTACTCTTGTTGTGAGAAAACTGCCGTTGTTATTGTTGCCCTAGATAAGCATGTTACTGACAAAGCCTCTCTTTGTTTGGAGAGAGCATTGTCTGTTTGTTGGATTTTACATGGGAAACTTCTTTGTAATCAGTGTCTGCAACAATCAAGGACCATCATCTTGTTGACAACCAGTGTTATAACCTTCAGGTTTTGTTGACTTTCTTTATCCACCGGTGCTGATTATCTTGTCCATTGATTCAGCCTTGCTCTTGTGATATAATCTGCTGTGTTCTGTCATCTTACTTGCTTTGTAAGTAAGCTCTTGCTTGTTTTAGGCATTTCAAATCTAGTCAATCATTGAAATAGTTACATGTCCATCAATTCTTTATCATGGTTACATACACCTGCATACAGCCATGTTTGGAACATTCTACAATGTAGACAAGTTTTTGTCACGATTCCAACATTTTTCCATGTAGCTAGTTGTGGCTGCTTCAGAACCTTTTGATTTTATTTATTTATTACCACCACAGTGTTAGGTCATTTTTTTTTAACTGATCTGCTTTTTCCTTAATTTCCTTAATGAGCCGAGGTGGCGCAGTGGTTAGAGTGCTGTATTGCAGTACTGCAGCCACTTCATCTGACTGTTATCTGCAGTTCAGCGGTTCAAATCTCACCGGCTGAAGGTTGACTCAGCCTTCCATCCTTCTGAGGTGGGTGAAATGAGGACCCAGACTGTGGGGGCGATATGCTGACTCTGTAAACCGCTTAGAGAGGGCTGAAAGCCCTATGAAGCGGTATATAAGTCTAACTGCTATTGCTATTGCTATTCTCTTGATACTTTTTCAAAGCTGCATAAATATGTTATCAGAAGACCTCACCTGCTATTACAGCATCCAGCTTTTGAATCTACAGGTAGACCTCAACTTACAACATTTAGTGACCATTCAAAATTACCACTGATAAAAGTGACTTTTGACCGTTTTTCACACTTACAACCATTGCAGCATCCCATAGTTACGTGATTTACATTCGTATACTGGACAAGTGGTTCGTATTTATGACAATTGCAGTGTCCACGTGATCTCCTTTTGTGATCTTCTGACAAGCAAAGTCAACGAGGAAACCAGTTTCACTTAACAACTGCAGTGATTCACTCAACAAGTGCAGCAAGAAACGTCGTTAAAATGGGGCAAAACTTACTCAACACATTTCTCACTTAGCAACATAAATTCTGGGTTCAATTGTGGTCATAAGTCAAGGATTACCTGCATGGTCATCACGAGCTCATTTCACAAGTTTCAGCATCCTGGGAGTAAACTTCTGTCGAGCAGAAATTGTCCTTTTATTTTGCCTAATGAAGATCTTTCATTTGAATTGCATTCTGGCATGGTCTGTTTCCCAAAAACCATTGTATTATCCTCAGTACGCTAAGTCCCTGTCTGCTGAAGCCACTTGGGCTCAGATTTTGTGCACTGCCATTAACTCCTGATATGTATCCCACTTTCCCCATAGCGCACCTTCATGTTGATCTCTCTGGATATTATTATTATGCCTCTGATATTTCCTTGGTCTAGTTCAGTGGTCTCCAATCTTGGCAACTTTAAGACCTGTGGACTTCAATTCTTAGAGTTCCTCAGCCAGCTTTGCTGGCTGAGGAACTCTGAGAGTTGAAGTCCACAAGTCTTAAAGTTGCCAAGGTTGGAGATCACTGGTCTAGTTGACTTCTTCAATTTTACCACTTCATGCTTTGTTTGGAAACCAGTTCAGATCCTAAATTAAATAAACATATAGATAGCATGACTTTCTTAGGCAACAGAGAGTATGATATACCGTCTAATCCATAACACTTCTCCTTTTCAGTTTTAACTCCAGTGTTTCCAGTCTTACTGAAGATAGTGAAAGACTTCAGGGCAACTTTAATACCTCTAACATTTTGAGAACCTTTTGAGAAAATTTACAGAGTAAAGGAAAAATGACATTTTATGAAGTTTTAAAGTAATTCAAACATACAAAACTATTACATAAGAGGCATCAACACCCAACTCTCATTATTAATAGCATTCTGTACTCAGGAATAAGGACAGTGGAACTATTTCACTCAAATTTGATTGAAAGAAAGAGTTTGCTTTCCATTTCATCTTCAAGGATTCTTGTATTTGTTGTCAAGGACAAACTCCTTGTCTGGAGGTACACTTCCTTCAACTTTATGAGAGCATACTTAGCAGTATGGTGAGCTAGAAACCTAATACAAGTTACTGAAGCAGCATAATTAGTTTTAAAAGGAACCATTTAAGCCATTATTACTCATTGACAAGGACAGTGGGAAATCAGACAGTCTGGGACATGTTACATTTCCTGGGCTCAAATACATAAAGCATCTATTGTGAAATACCTTTTTTTTTTTTTTGCTTTCTTTCATAGGGTGGGAGGAAATGTCTGTTTTCCAAATGTCAAGGAGCAATGGTCCTGGACTTTGAAGCAATAGTTGTAGCTCATTTTGCTTAACAGGAATGAAACACATCACTTTATACAACTGATTTAGCCACAAAAGTTATTGTCCTATATTGTCATGTCTTGTTGTTCTTAGTTGTGAAGTCATATCCATTGCAACCTCATGGACAACATTCCTCCAGGCCTTCCTGTCCTCCATCATCCTCTAGAGTCCATTTAAACTCACGCCGACTTCTTCAGTGACTCCATCCAGCCATCTCATTCTCTGTCTTCCCCTTCTTCTTTTGCCCTCCATCTTTCTCAGCATTAGGCTCTTCTCCAGTGAGTCCTTCCTCCTCATTAGGTTGAGTCCTTCCTTCTCATTGTCATGCCTAGTTTGATCTACTGGAGGCTAAGGCTACAATTGAGGATTAATTTTACGAGAATGGATTATGCATTCTGGACAGGACTTAAAAGCTTTGTCCAACGGTACAAAAATAGGGACTGCAGCAACTCTATTTTGTATTTTGAACAAAATACAAATTACAATCCACATTAACAATGAAATCTACCAGTCTGACCAAACGATTACTTTATGGATATAGTACGAGAATCCTGACATTTTCTCTCAAGCTTTCTCTGTTTCACAGGCATAATGTTTGTTTTCCAAATATTATCGCCCCAAGATCATCTCTGTGAGTTTCTTCAACACTTAGCAACTGTCTTCAGAAAGATTACAACTTATTTTTTAAGTACTTTATCATTTATCAGAAGTACTTTTTAAGTCCTTTACCATAAGTACTTTTCTAAGTACTTTTTACCATGAGTACTTTTCTAAGGACTTCTAAGGATGGCTGCCTCTGAATTAGATTAAACCATTTTGTCTGCATATTTTTCGAGATACTCTTGCTTCAATCTGGAACTCATTACTTTCAATCTTCTTCTCTTGCAGAAAAGAATATGAAGCATATCTATAGACTTGCATGCTTTTACATGTACATAGTTGCCATATGAATGGTCATATGGCAGCTGCAACGTCAGTTGTTCACATCACATTTTTTTTAATGTGATCCCTACAGGAATAGGACTTCCTTGTTCCGGATGAGGACAAAGAGTATATCCTTGCTAACTTTCCTAGCTATGTCAGACTATCTGCCAACGAAAGAAAACTGGGACAATCCCATTGGGACAAATTTCAGTCTGTCTATATCACAAGACCACAGGCTTATTCCTTTTGCAGCAAAGATAAGATAGAGGGATCCCCAGATTCTTAAAAAGCCTTTCTTTCTTGAAATTAACTCTTATTTTAAATGCTTCTGTCCATTGCTCTTGCTGCCTCTTTTTCTGTTGGCAAAGACACACAGGGATTTGATCAACTGTTTTTCATCCCTCCTGTCAAGTATATTTTTTTGTCTTCTAAGCCAACCCTTTTCTTCCTAAATCCCTCTTTCTCCTATTCAGAGAATTTGATCCTGCCTATATAATGATGTTTTTGTTTCAAGTTCCAAAAACTGAACAACTTTCAATGATATGCAGCCCTTCTGAATTTAGCAATAGCAATAGCAGTTAGACTTATATACCGCTTCATAGGGCTTCCAGCCCTCTCTAAGCGGTTTACAGAGTCAGCATATCGCCCCCCACAGTCTGGGTCCTCATTTCACCCACCTCGGAAGGATGGAAGGCTGAGTCAACCTTGAGCCGGTGAGATTAGAACTGCTGAACTGCAGCTAACAGTCAGCTGAAGTGGCCTGCAGTACTGCACCCTAACCACTGCGCCACCTCGGCATAGTTCTCCTGAACAGATACTCAAAAGAAGGACTTAGCTAAGTAACTGTATCTTCCATCCACTAAGGGTGATTCCCCCAGCTTCTTTTTCGGATTTTTTTAAAAAAAGTATTTCTTTAAAATTAAAAAAAAAAAATGTGTAAAAGTAGATTAGAATAGAATAGAATAGAATTCTTTATTGGCCAAGTGTGATTGGACACACAAGGGATTTCTCTTTGGTGCCTAACTTTCTTAATACAAACAGAAATACATAAAATAATAAACAGCTTCTCTACTTATGCTGGCAGTCTTCCATAGCAATTTTTCACATTAAAAATATAAATAATAAAAAAGAGTGGTTGAAATAGGCATAATGAAATTTTATAATCCTACTGGAGATACTATTAACTAAAGATTAATCTTTAGTTTGTTTATGATTAACAGGAGTGGAAGAAAATCTTGCTTGTGTTGAATTTTAATGTAAACATATCCGGTACTAGTTCCTGAAACAATATATGACCTGAAGCACAATTATCTTTACATATTCATTCTTTTTCTGAGTTTTGCAATGCAGTTTTCCAGCAAATAAATGCATACTAAAACATGCATATTAGATAAAATTGCATGAAATAAATGTGAACATTGGAGATAAGCACACATAAAAACTATTTGTGGTAGACAATAACATTGAAAAAGACAATATATTAGAGAACATTGCTTTCGAAAAAAATACTATGTCTCAAGAAAAGTGTTTACAAACCTATGTATTAGTGTGCAAAATGTATGTATAAGTGTACAAAAATTGACATTTAGAACTTCATTGAAATGCCTGTGTCAACTCAAATATTAATGTTTACTACCACAATTCATTAATAAACCAAAGTTTATATTTTAGACAATGCAGAATGGCCTTAAAGTAGTTGTAACTCAAGAGACAATTCTGGGGGCTGTAAAATGCTTCATGAGGTGCATTTAGTTTATAGTTCATGAGCTACTCTTCCACAATATATACATACATACTCTGAGGACAAAATTGTGTCCTGTGATACTACACCATATAACTGCCAGATATTAAGGCACAGTATTGCAGGATTATTCTATAAGAATAGGCATAATATGACAATATTGTCTATCTAAAGCTTGAATAGCAATTCCAGGAGGATAGCAAAAGAGATACATATTTCTTCTTCTGCTAAAGGACATTTTTTTCCCCAGCTAGTGTAGGGGTTAGGATGGAGTTTTTTTAGGCAAACTCTGCTCGTATCCTGAGATTGATCCTGACAGGACTCAAGGTTAGCTCAGCCTTCCATCCTTCTGAGGTAGGTAAAATGAGGACCCAGATTGTTGGGGGCAATTTCCAAGAACATTGTAAACTGATCCGAGAGTGATGTAAACTGCTGTGGGGTGATATATAAGTTTAAATGTTATTTGTTTTTGTTTTTTTTGCCTATCATAAACAATGCCCGAACCCAGATGTTTAGATACTCCTATCCTCCGCGAGCTGCACTGGCTCCCTATTGGTCTCTGGACATGCTTCAAGGTGCTGGTTATTACCTTTAAAGCCCTACATGGCCTAGGACCTGGATATCTGCAAGACCGCCTCCTGCCACATACCTCCCAACGGCCCATAAGAACTCACGGGCTGGGCCTCCTCCGGGTGCCGTCGACCAGACAATGCTGGCTGGTGGCCCCTCGGGGGAGGGACTTCTCTGTAGCTGCTCTGGCCCTGTGGAATGATCTACCCGCAGAGATCCGGACCCTTCCCACTCTCTCGGCCTTCCAAAAAGCCACTAAAACCTGGCTGTTCTGGCAGGCCTGGGGCTGTTGACCCATATATAAGGTGCAGCCCCCATCTAAGTTGAGTGTATGTTGTGTTCTTTTTAAACTTGTTCTTGTCTTTTCCCTATTTTTATTTTTTGTTTTATTCTCGTATTTGTAAGCCGCCCAGAGTCCTACGGGATTGGGTGGCATATAAGTTTATTAAATTACGAATTAATTAATTACTCAGGTGCCCTTTAAAAAAAACGAGAGTGGCAATAGCTTTTTGCGACACAAAAAGAATGGTTTGTAACTCCATAATAGTTTTCATAAACCTCAGGTTCCAGTGCATGGTTTTGCCCTTGTTTTTTTTTCCCTAAGAGCCCTGGTGGTGCAGTGGCTAGAATGCAGTCCTGCAGTCTACTTCTGCTGACTGACAGCTGCCAGAAGTTTGGCAGTTCAATTTTCATTGTCTCAAAGTTGACTCAGCCTTCCATCCTTCTGAGGTGGGTAAAATTAGGACCTAGATTGTTTGGGGGGGGGCAATATGCTGACTCTGTAAACTGCTTTGACAAGGCTGTAAAGCATTGTGAAGTAGTATATAAGTCTAAGTGCTATTGCTATTGTTCCTTTGAAATGGAAAACTATTTAGGTGATTAGGTACGGATGGCAGATTACAAATTCCTTATGAGATATGTTGGCTGAAAAGCTACAGATTTGGCAAGATTAATATTCATTTTGTTTTTCCTGTTGGTGTTGTGGTCTGCCACCAGCCTGCAGAGCTGGTGGTAGAGTTGGGCAGTGAGGAGATTGAGGAGGAAAATGGATCCGTCCTGAAGTCTGGGGAAGGCTCGGATGAGGGCTCTGTGTCGGAGGTAGAGAGGGGGCCAGGGCCATCTGGGAGTTATGTGCTACCTCCGGAGCCTCAATAGTTGGACAGCAGCGAGGCAGAAGAACAGGCTCCCCCTGTTCCCATTGCACACATGTACAGAACTGCCAGAAGTCAAAAACAGAAGGGACGACTCGGGAGTAAGGCTTGGAGGTGATTGGCACCTCCCATAGGACATAAAGGAGGAGCAAAGGCTCATGATCCTTTGCAGGAAGCAGCTTGGTTCATGTTGGTCAGTTCACCTTCTGAAACTCCGTTTTGACTCTTTGCTCCATGTGGCCTTGCCAAGCTAATTGCCAATTAAGTCTTTGGAAGCGTTTTAAGGAAGATAAAGGTGGGTGCTTATCAGCCTTATCCTGAAGGACTTTGGCAGCTACTGTAGGAGTCTGTACAAGTATTTGGGACTCATTACAGGCTGCAAATGAACATAATTCACAGCCTTTGAAATAAAAATAGGGTTTTGGGGACTAAGTTTGTGCTTTTTACTGTATCAGGAAGCCTAGGTCAGAAAAGATGGATTTTTGAAGCCATCATAAAAACATTGCTAATATTCTAATCAAGAAACTATGAGTTTTAGTCCCACTTAAGGTAGAAGCTTGAGAAGTGGCCTTAGGTCAGCTGTTGTCTCTTAACTGTAGGAAGGAAATAATAGCAATAGCATTAGCAGTTAGACTTATATACCGCTTCATAGGGCTTCCAGCCCTCTCTAAGCAGTTTACAGAGTCAGCATATTGCCCCCAACAACAATCCGGGTCCTCATTTTACCCAACTCGGAAGGATGGAAGGCTGAGTCAACCTTGAGCCGGTGAGATTTGAACAGCCGAACTGCTGAACTGCAGTCAGCTGAAGTAGCCTGCAGTGCTGCATTTAACCACTGCGCCACCTCGGCTCTTAATGGCAAACCACTTTGGATATCTTGCCAAGAAAACTAATCCAGTAGTCAAGTCCGACTCAAATGCAGAGACGTGGACTTAATTTGTAACAATAAGAGGTGATTCTACCATTGCAAAAAACCAATGAACAAGAAAATAAATAAACAGTTATAAAACTTTTGTGTCTGATTATTCTCTTGCTGTCTCTAGACCTTATACTTTATGTTAGTCTACTTATGAAGAATTTATTCTCGCTAAAATTCTACAACTGAAATATGAGATTGGAAGTTATATTGAACTAATTGGAAGAAATAAATAAAGCATATTAATACAAACCTCATAATTTATACCTTCAGTCACCATGAAATTGGAAGTCCTGAAGCTCTGAAAACGAAGCTAAATTCATTACTTATAAGTAGGTGGCTTTGTCATTTTAAAAGAATTTCCAATTCTGTGTTGACTATTATATTATTAAAGGACATTATATGTTCTTTAGCATAGGCATTGAGAGACAGATTGCAAAGGCTGTTATGGGATTACTGTGGAAAGACTGAATTATTATTTTTAAATAAATTGTGAATTATTGATTAATATTTTCACAACTTCCACAAATTGTTTTATTCTTCTTTCTTTCCATTCCTGTTTCTTACCGAGTAGAATTTCCTTTCTCTATCTTCTTTACATCTCCTGTCAACAA
Source organism: Thamnophis elegans (assembly GCF_009769535.1). Lineage (NCBI taxonomy): Eukaryota > Metazoa > Chordata > Lepidosauria > Squamata > Natricidae > Thamnophis > Thamnophis elegans. Next base: position 2,461,150 of record NC_045551.1, read on the forward strand.
AACTCATTTATATTAATGATATATCAATCATTAACAATAAGGGAATGGAGTTTCTATTTGGAAATGTTTTAAAAATGACATTTTTCAGGTTTCAAATATTTATCAGCAAAAAGATGTATGTTGTTGTCAGAATAGAGCAGTGTTTCTCAACCTTGGCGACTTTAAGTCCTGGGGACTTCAACTCCCAGAATCCCCCAGCCAGCTGGCTGGGGAATTCTGGGAGTTGAAGTCCCCAGGACTTAAAGTTGCCAAGGTTGAGAAACACTGGAATAGAGTTTCCTGAATGGCTGATTTGTAGTATGGGTGTGTTTTAGCCAAAGCCCATTTCCCAATGTAGAAAAGGATAACTTTGAATAGGTTTTCATGAATTTAACATCAAGTGGTTAGGAAATGCTACTGATGTAGATCAGAACCTATTTGATTCCCATTCTGGACCTTCATAAAATTCTCTCTGTGAGGCATTTTCTTTTCTTTTATTTATTTTAGTGTTCGATCAGATTCGGACTGGCTGGCTCTCCAATCACTCTCTAGGTGTCTTTTCTGGCGTTTCATCTCCGGGAGCTCCTCGGTAAACCAGGGAGCTACCCAGGATCGACACCGGGTCCGAGGCCGCAAAGGGACAACACGATCGAAAGCCCCAGTGGCCGCCCTATCCCAGCCTTCCACTAGGGCTTCGGTCGAGTTGTGAGCAAGGGATTCAGGAAAAGTCCCAAGCTCCATCAGGAACCTTTCAGGGTCCATCAGGCGCCTGGGACGGAACCATCTGAGGCGATATAGAAAGGAGCATGTAATACGTATAGCAGTTCTTATCTTTCGTAGTTGTCGTTTTGGTCCTCATTTGATTCCTATTTCTGGTAGCTAATACCTAAACCTAGTCTGATGGCTTCCTTGTTTTACTCTATAATATCTACATGATTCATTGGATTCAAATTCATTCATCTCTTCCTCCCAATATTTTTATTTCTTATCATAGCTGTTAGTTTTCATTGTATTTACACAGACTTATTCTTTCCATGGGTACTAAGAGTTGATAATTATAGTGATTAGAAAGCAATGATTCGGAATAACCATTGCTTTCTTCTTCCAGACTCTCTTAGAACTAATTCAATTTCTACCCATGTCAACCAGAGGTGGGTTTCAAAATCTGGTGCATGTGCCGAAGCATCCAGGCAGGTGTCTGGAGCCTCCTGCTGCCACTAAGGTGGCGCAGTGGTTAGGGTGCAGTACTGCAGGCCACTTCAGCTGACTGTTATCTGAGGTGGGTAAAATGAGGACCCGGATTGTTGTTGGGGGCGATATGCTGGCTCTGTAAACCGCTTAGAGAGGGCTGAAAGCCCTATGAAGCGGTATATAAGTCTAACTGCTATTGCTATTGCTATTACTACTGGTTTGGCCAATCCAGGCCGAACTGGGAGCAACCCACCTTTGATGTCAACCTAGTATCACATATCTCAGGAAACAGTTGAGTCAGATTTTTAGTCTTCCTGCAGCACATTTCTTCTTGAAGTGAACACTAAGAAGTAGCTGAAGCTTATTTACACCACTGTGTATCTAGTAGAATTCATAATCCACTGGTATTGGTATTGTCTGCTTCACAAGCAATAGCAATAGCAATAGCAATAGCAGTAGACTTATATACCGCTTCATAGGGCTTTCAGGCCTCTCTAAGCGGTTTACAGAGAGTCAGCATATTGCCCCCAACAATCTGGGTCCTCATTTCACCCACCTCGGAAGGATGGAAGGCTGAGTCAACCCTGAGCCGGTGAGATTTGAACCGCTGACCTGCTGATCTAGCAGTAGCCTGCAGTGCTGCATTTAACCACTGCGCCACCACTGCGCCACAAGGAAGGACAAGTATTTCCTGAATTATAATAAAATATTATTTGATTTCTTTTCTTTTTTTTTTGATGGTTGAATAATCTACCACAGTAGTTCTATTCTATAAAGCCTTGATTTTTGTGCTACTAAATACATTCCAGGATGCTTTTTTTTTTGTCAATGAATGTTACAGATGTGACCTCTCATGCTTATTTAACCAGTGTAGCTACATGCACAGACTGTGATGTTTCATCTGATTGTGGTTATCTTTTTGCAGTGAAGAATCCAAGTTCTCGCTTCTATACAAGGACAAATCACCTTACCATAATATAGAAGGCCTTTAGATAGCAGATGGCCTTTCATGAATTTTAAGTCCTTCTGACTCACCTTTCTGTGAATATCTTATAGTGATTCAGATTTCAGGTACTTCTCTATTGGGTGGCAAATAAATAATTGACATCTGTTATTCGTCAAATGGAGTGGAGCTAAAAAAATATATTCACAGGATATATAAATTAGAGCCAAGGTGGCGCAGTGGTTAAATGCAGCACTGCAGGCTACTGCTAGATCAGCAGTTCAGCGGTTCAAATCTCACCGGCTCAGGGTTGACTCAGCCTTCCATCCTTCCGAGGTGGGTAAAATGAGGACCCAGATTGTTGGGGGCAATATGCTGACTCTCTGTAAACCGCTTAGAGAGGGCTGAAAGCCCTATGAAGCGGTATATAAGTCTACTGCTATTATTATTACTATTATTATATCTACTCATTCATATTCTGTGTATACTTGATAGAGTTTGCATTAGAGGGAAATTAAACGCTTGGCAAGAGAGCCAGACATATGATAGATAGAAAAATGAAATAGATAGAAAGATCGATAGAGATATGTACTCACCTATAAATAGATTTTTATGTGAATATGTACAAACATATTAATTCATTCATTCCTGGGAAATGGCAATAAAAAGATATGCAGCTGTTTCATTTGTTATGAGCTACTTATTTTGGAAGAAACCTGTTCTGTTCATAATTAAGAAGCAGAATTGAAATTAAGAAGTGGTATGCAATGATATTTTTTAATGAGAAGACAAAAAAAAATCTAACCTTTATGGTTGTGAAACCATATTTTGGGGAAATGCCATATTTAGCTATCTATGCATGGAATAATTGCCTTCTGATTCTTGCAACGTAAGCATGTGTAAAAGTTATTTCAGAATATTCTATACTACATTTAAAAGAAAAAAATAATAATTCAGTTTACCTCCTACACTTGATTGTATATGGACACAGTTCTTCACATAGATACAGTGTGCACAAGTATGTAGAATTATTAATAGTGGAAGGTCTGGTAATATAAGAATCACTTTTCATAAAAACAGATGGATCTGGGGAAAGATTCACATCCCTCATACATTAGCATTTCGGCACTCAGTTAATATTTAAGAAAATATATTTCTTTTTTTTTTTATTCAAAGAAAGTGGTTAACAAAGAAAAAGATGACTCGGATAAGCAATGCGTAGCATAGAAATTGAATAGATCAGCACCTTACAGAGAAGAGTGTGGTTTTTTTTCAGTATAAGGAAAATCACTAGAAAATTTAATACATGAAAGGTCACAGATAGAAGGACAAATTTAAGGGTAAAGGTTGAGTGGTTTCTGATATGAAAACCATCAGGCAGTTTCCTCTTGGCTTAGCAGCCGAGAAAGAGCAAAAGAATAAGTTATTAAATTATTACCAGCTGCAATGTCGCAATCCAAATGTGAGTTCACTTTGAGATGGTTAATGGGATAATGTACAAAGGATCACAGCTCTGGGAAAGTAGGCAGGACAGCATAGAATGACATCACTGGAAGAAGAGCTGTACTAATGCATCCAGAAAAAGAACAGGCATAAGCAAGAGATAGGAGTAAATCTGGACTGCATATTTGCTTTGGGGATTCCTTTAAATGAAATAGGGGCATTATTTGAACAGGGAGAATTTTGACCATGTTTCTACAGCCTGGTTTTAGGTTTAGTTAGCCAGAGGTCTTAAGTGCCCTCAAAGCGACTTCAGGAAATAGGAATTGAAAGTGTAATGAGTTCAGATTTTATTTTGTTTTTCAGTGCCATTGTAACTTTGAATTGTCATTAAACAAATGGTTGTGCATAGAGAATTTCACTCACGTATGTATGTATGTATGTATGTATGTATGTATGTATGTATGTATGTATGTATACGTATACTTATACTTATACTTATACTTATACGTATATGTCAGTGGTGGGTTTCAAAAAATTTTAGAACCTCTTCTGTAGGTGTGGCCTGCTTTGTGGGAGTGGCTTGCCAGCCATGTGACCAGGTGGGAGTGGCTTGCCAGCCATGTGACTGTGTGGGAGTGGCTTGCCAGCCATGTGTCTGGGTAGGCATGGCCAACTTGTAAAATGTGCTGAAACTCACTTAACAATGCTCTTGCTTAGCAACCAAAATGTTGGCTCAGAAACTCTGGCATTTGAAGCATGCAAGTCTTAAAGCTGTCAAGTTACAAGACCCTTGCACCCCTAACCCTTTACAAAAAAAACCCCCAGGGGTGTTCAAACTTGACAGCTTTAAGACTTGTGGACTTCAACTCCCAGAATTCCTCCGCTCGCTCGTTATCTTGATGATGTGCGGATGGGCGGGGGGGAGGGAGCTGGAACCGGTTCTAAACGGCACTGTGGATTTGTGGAACCTCTTCTATAGAAGAGGTTAGAACTGGCAGGAACCCACCCCTGATGTATATGTATATGTATATTTTTATATTATTTTTATATTTTTATATTATTTTTATATTTGTTTTTATATTTTTTGCATTTTTATATTTATATTACTTTATTTTACTCTCTCTATTTTTTAATGAATAGCCATTAAACAAATGATTGTAAGTTAAGGATTACATAGAGACAGAGAGAGTGAGTTTTTGTATTTTCAGACTTACAAGATTCGGTTAATGTAGCCTTGCAATAAAGTAGCCTTAACTCACCTGGTAGTGCTTTCCTTGTGGTTTACCCATGAAGCCTGACAAATAGACATGTTCTTGCAAAGTCCCTGACATTCCAAAGACTGGAATTGAACAGCAGCGCTAGTAGATTGCTGGAATCTAGGTGGAAATAAACAAAGCACATCTTTACCTTCTCTGCAGTACTCTGTCACAAACATGGTTCACAGCCATTTTTCTCTTCTCTGATTCAAAGTCATAACCACTCCTCCTCCTCCTCCTCCTCCTCCTCCTCCTCCTCCTCCTCCTCCTCCTCCTCCTCTGCCTCATGTCCGGATGAAGGACAAACATAAACATTCAAAAAAAATCCCATACCATTTAATGGTTATCCTAGATATCATTCTTTGGTTACATCAGAAGTTACAAGATATAATGAGAATAAATGGAAAATGCAAATGTGATCCCATACATCCTCATTATAAAGCAACATTATGCATTCACAGTGCATTAAAAGCAAATGATTCTTGTAGGAAAATGTGTGAGGGATATTTCTGTGAGCCTCCTTGCAGGATCAAACTAAAGTTTCAATTACTCCAACACAATCAACAGATGAATTCTAAAACGATGATTTCCATTGTCCCCAGAAGCATTTGACTAGCTACTCTGTTAGATAATTAAGCAATGTTGTATATTAATATTTGGCTTTAATCAGCAAAGCAAATTCATTGGGTGGGTCAAGACTGGTATGTATGCTTTGTTTCTTTTGTCAAAACAGAGAAACGTGATATTCAAACATTTTTAATTGTATTTGTTTGTTTGTTTATTTATTTATTTATTTATTTATTTATTTATTTATTTATTTATTTATTTACTTATTTATTTATTTATTTATTTAACTCAGTGTTTCTCAACCTTGGCAACTTGAAGATGTCCGGACTTCAACTCCCAGAATTCCCCAGCCAGCGAATGCTGGCTGGGGAATTCTGGGAGTTGAAGTCCGGACATCTTCAAGTTGCCAAGGTTGAGAAACACTGATTTAACTTGTATGCCGCTCACTCTCGGAAGACTCAGGGCGGCTCACAAATAAGAAGGGAGGGGGATATAAAAATTAAAAAAAACAACAGTTAAAAATTCAACAACAATCATAACATAAGATGGGGCTGGATCATTCAACAGCCCCAGGCCTGCCGGAACAGCCAGGTCTTGGTGGCTTTGCGGAAGGCCGGAAGGGTAGTGAGGGTCCGGATCTCAATGGGGAGATCGTTCCATAGGGCCGGAGCAGCAACAGAGAAGGCCCTCCCCCGGGGGGTTGCCAGCCGACATTGGCCGGCAGATGGAACCCGGAGGAGGCCTAGTCTGTGGGATCTGATTGGTCTCTGGGAGGTAACTGTCAGGAGGCGGTCTCTCAGGTAGCCAGGTCCGATACCATGTAGAGTATAAGATATGAAAGAAGAATCATCAGACTTCAGCTGAATTTGAACATATGATTAAATAGATTTAGTGCAAAATTAATGATATTCACCTCATGCCTTTCTGTCTTTCCTTTTCACTGTTTACTCTTCCTCAATCAACAATTTTTTTATCTGTGTTAATCTAAAATACATATAAAGAAATGCTTAGTCTTCAATTTGGCTCATTTCAGCTCGTGATGCCTTAACTTGGCTTGGGAAAATAATATATCAGCATTAAAATTAATCACAATTCCCCTGCAGGGCATTATTGACAAATTGCAGCTAGTTGCAAATAAAAGCAAATGTTTTGTGTTTCCTTTGTAACCAAGGTTGAAGGCAAAGAAAGAGTAGCTATGCGCACAAAACGTTAAAATGTATTTCAGCACTGCCTTTTGATTGTTTAGTTTGGAGAGTTCATAATGGTAGATAACAGTTTGGAGAAACTGAATAAGTGTAATGTTCTAACTTGGACCTCCACACACCATAAATGTTATTTTTTCTCATACGTATAGAAGCAAAATGCCTTTCCTTTAATGAAAAAAGAAAAAGCTAATAATTGCTGGTTATTCTAATGTAGTAATTTTAAACCTTTTTTTTTTCCATAAAAACTTAGGGATTTTCCAGCAACTAGCTTAAGTGTTGTTCATTTGTTAATTTTGATAACAAACAACTCTCTCAAACATATTAACAATAACTAAATTGAAATGGCTTTGCTCCCAAATGCCACCTTTCTCCTTGATATGATCAGAGGAAGAATGGCACACTAGTTTAGAGAACCTTTTAGTTTATACGAGCTGTTGATGATCCTCTTTAGCCTTAACACTCTTTCTTTGAAATATATATTAATGGAGCTAACCGCCTGCAGCTACACCTATTTAATAAAGCGATGTAAACTGTACAATATAGAATATCCATCAGGCTTCTTTGAAAGTTGCAGGTGTCCTTATATTTTTGCAATTTGATATAGCTCCTTAAAAACAGACTATTTCAACACTATCCTTTTTTTTAATCCATTTCTCTAAATCTAAATAGTTTAAAAGTAGTTAAGACTCTTTTCATTTGGAGATTTCCAAAACAATCAAAGGAGAAAGGTGGGATGGAGAAAAGTTATTTTCTTTGACATGCTTGATGCCTCCTGTGTATAATTAAATTGTTCTGCTTTTTCATGTTGAGAAAAATCTGTCAGTCTGCTGCACACACACCCCCCTCCTGATTAATAACAATTGTTAAAGATAAAGTTAAAGGAGAACCTATACATTCTGTTCTGCCGCCCCCCTTCTCCGTCAGGAACGAAAGCCAAAACAGACGTACAAAAGAATGTTTTAATCAGTCCAGACTCTTGTTGGCTGCAAACCCAAAATAAACAAAGAGATAAGCTCTCTGGCAGCAATTACTACCAACCTAGGCAATGCAAACAAGCTTCTCACAGCAAACCACTTATCCAAGTTGGTTTCCCTGAATCATGAACGAGAACGTTGACTCCTGCAACCAGGGCGTGGCACAAACAGTCTCTTTTATACTCAGGAGAGGATCTTAATCAGCATCAGCTAAGCACAATCATCTCCTACAATTACGCAAGTGTTCCTTCCGTTGAGTAGCTCTTCACCTGCATGCATCCTGAAACAACTCCCAAATGTTTTCCTGAACATTCCCTTTGATGCCGCCACCTGGTGGCCAACCAGTCTCTCCTCACCCTGCTCAGAGTCGACACCCTGTCCAGGGTCCTCCACCTCCTCCAAGGCCGACTCATAAGACCCCCTCGCTGTCGGAGTCTGGTGGCAGATCCAACGGCTCCTGCCGGGCCACAACATATTCAAAACAGAATTACACACACACAAACACACACACACACACACACACAACTGGACAAAGTAATTTAAGGTGCTTAACCTGCTCAATCTAAACATTGAATCATTTTATGTATTAAAAATTCTTAGTGGTTTTACCATCTCACCTTTTATAATTTTAAAATATTTTAAAACAAGTATGCAAACAAAGGTTTGGAGGTTAGGGTTAAGGTTAAGTATAACACATACTTAAAGCCTTCCAGGCGTTATTCTGATTATTAGTATTAATAATCCTAATATTCCTAATCCTGTAATAGGATTAATACCACATTTCAAAAAAGTTGAGTTTTAAAAATAAACAGAAAAGAAATTAGACCCTTTTTTTTTCAGTCAATGATTTTCTTTAAAACAAATTAAAATCTGCAGTATTTTAGTCTTCAGTCTCTCCCGACATGGTAGAAAAATTGGTGCACACATCTTTAAGAATACTAATTGATGAGTCAGTAATCTATAAATGACATAAAAAGGTATGTCATGGAAATATGCTTCCAGTTTGAATCCAGTTTAATATTATATCCAGAAGTTTGACCCTCTCTTCCTTCCATTTCTTTCCTTGAAGCTACTTTATTTATTTGTAAATCAACAATATAATTTTAAGCAGAATGTTGTTATGGTGTTTCTGATACCTAACTTTTTCATCTAGGCACAACTGACTGAATAAATATCAATTTGTTTTTCTTTCTCAGGAATCTCCCATGACATACTAACCATCCGTTTTCCATATTACTAGTTCCACAAAAATTGAGGAGGGTGGTTTCTTCTGCCAGGTTTATAAAATTTGACTTGCCAAGGGTTCGCTGATTTCTAGAAGATTGACCACTACCAGAAATACATGATAAAATATAATGCCATGTGTATTGGTTACAATGACCACTACTTCTTCAAGTTCCAGATGTTTTGGGAGGGAAATTTAGCCTTTTCTATATAATACAGCAAATGGTTTTCCATTCCTTTAGGTGACAGAAACACGGACTGGTCCTCTTGGCTGCAGTAACTATGACAACCTAGATTCTGTCAGCTCTGTTTTGGTACAGAGTCCAGAAAATAAGATTCAATTGCAAGGTACGTGGGTGGAATTTTGTGAACTTCTAACAGGAAGATGTTTACAGGACTATTGTTAAACTTACAATATGCCTGAAGAGTGCATGTGAAGAATCATTTCAAATGTTCTATTTCTCTAAGGTATCCGCAGGTATGTTGAAATCAAGATTCTGTTCAAATATGGGGGAAAAATCACGTTCAAAAAAATGTGTTGTAGCCATGTTCTTTAATACAGTGTTTCTCAACCTTGGCAACTTGAAGACGTCTGGACTTCAACTCCCAGAATTCCCCAGACAGCATCGCTGGCTGGGGAATTCTGGGAGTTGAAGTCCAGACGTCTTCAAGTTGCCAAGGTTGAGAAACACTGCTTTAATATATAGTTTGCATACTATCTGATAGTACTCCAATTCACGTATAGAATTATTCGAAACATTCAGGGTGTTTGATATGAGCAGCTTGGTGGCCTAGTGGTAAAGACACTCACCTTCCATTGACAGTTCAATCCTAAGTAGCAGCCGATGTTTCTCTCACCTTGTGTAAGCGTTCCAAATACCATGTAAAATTAAATCAGAGTCGAAGCCAAAACTATGCTTAAAGTTCCAGTTTAATAAAGCAGGCATGTTGGCATAGTGCTATGGGATTCCGACTCTGGAAGTTACATCAGAATCCCACCCAGTTAAAAGTTCATGATCTTGCCCCCACACCCACAGTCCATCACATGGTCCAATCTTCTTCTTCCACGCTGGCGTCTACGCCTAACTGCTTCCGTCCAGGTGTAAAGGTTTGGGAGACAAAAGATGACTTTGAGCTTCTAGGAAGGAATTTCTTATTTTGAAAACAACACATTCTACCCTTTGCTAAATCCCCCCCCCCCTTAATAAGAGTGTGGTAGGCCAAAGATTCTTAAAGGAACCACTGCAGGCCTGACACCTTGGGTATAAGGGAAAAAAAATATCTGCTGCACACTCTATGTGGGGTCTAACCCTAATCCTAACCCATCCTGGGCATCTCCATTCAAATAGGGTGACTCTAGCTCAAATTAAGGGATTACAGGATCATAATGGAGTTCCAACACATTGAGCTGGACTGTTTATTTGTTAGCCGAGGTGGCGCAGTGGTTAGAGTGCAGGCTACTTCAGCTGACTGCAGTTCTGCAGTTGGGCTGTTCAAATCTCACCGGCTCAGGGTTGACTCAGCCTTCCATCCTTCCGAGGTGGGTGAAATGAGGACCCGGATTGTTGTTGGGGGCAATATGCTGACTCTGTAAACCACTTAGAGAGGGCTGAAAGCCCTATGAAGCGGTATATAAGTCTAACTGCTATTGCTATATTTGACTCTACTTTAAATTGTTAAAATTTGTTGAAAAGCAAGGTATTGCTCAATCCGGCTAAAAAATCCTAATTAAGCAGCACAAAGAAAAATACCACTAGCCACTGAATGTTTTTCATATCTATATTCAAGGACTGCGCTAATGTTGCTTATTTGGCAATATGCAGCCTTGCTATGGAAGTCACTGCTAGAAATTTCATCAAGCTAATACAGTATATAATTAGAAGGAGAGAAAAAAAATTCCTGCAGCACATTACAATAAAAATTGGGCTGGGGAATCATTGTTTGTCTCTTACTTTTAATACATTTTTGCTTGTCTGGTGCTTAGGGATCCAATGATGATATTAAAAATCCAGAGACTTTGTGTTAATCTTATTAACATTCTTTGAGTTTCCTTCAGGGGTTTTATAGAAATTTGGCAGTAGAATTGTCTTCCAACTTCAAGGCAAATACGGAAAAGTGTTTCAAGGGAAATTAAAGGTTTCCAATAAGAGTTGAGAAAAACAATATTCCTCAGATTGTCAGTGAGTTCCACCTAAATATATATTTGAGAAGAGAAAATGGGGGAACGCTAGAATTCTGAGAAATGGGAATAGCATTAACAATGAATCTTAGAAAAAGGTTAATTCATACAATGTTATATATCAGGGGGTGTCAGACTGGTGGCTTGTGTGCCAGGTGCATCACGCACAGGCTATGCCCACCACAACTCCGTGAAGGGGAAGAACATCACAATACATCATATGATGGCATCATAATGGAGCAAGTTTGACACCAGTGTTATACATCAGCATGATTAAGAAAATCCATGAAGGTTATTCATGGTCAGAATAGAGGGGTTTTGTTGTTGTTGTCGTTTTTTTGAGGGGAAAAACTTTCTTTTGTGTGTAGAAAAGATATCAGAGAGGCCACTTCCAATCAGTTCCTACCATGTGAGGTCTGCTTAGTATCTTTCTGTAAAACATGGAATGATATTACGCTTTCTCCAGAAATATACATAGGCCTCTAATAGAGATTGTGGACTGCTAGTTGAACTTTTAGTGGGTTCCGAACATGGTTTATTTGAAATTTATTTTCCAGCTCTTGGAATAGGGAACTATTTTTTGTTGGAATTGATGAATGAAACACAAAATTTCCCCTTTTCTTCTCATGTAGTAGGACAGCCAATCATGAATATACCACTGTATACCTGATATTTTACTACATTACACCTCAATAGATGATTCTGTCATTTTCTTTGGGGCTCATATCTCCATTGTGATTATTGAAGTTATTTCCTGTTCAGATGCTGTTCTCACTATGCTTGACATCATATTTATCAGTAAAATTATTATATCAATCGTAGTCTTGTTTTGTTAATATCATTGTAATGTAATTCTAATGTCAAAATGGTCACATATACAACAGTCTTTTAAAATTCACATCATAGTCGTCATTGTTTTGCCAAACAAAAATATTAACATATGGCAAAGCTTATTTTCATATTTTTTTCCAGCAATACCTTTAAATGGACATTTTATTGTACTATATAATATTGCATATTTATTATATATCTTTCAGCAAGCTATCTTTCTTCAAAATTCATGCATTAATTTGTTTGGTCTTTGGTCAAGATGTACTACAAACATTTGCAAAATATGTCAATAAAAACAAGAATGTAATAAGCATGTAAACATAAAAAATGGTTGCTTTTTGAGGTCATTCTCAAGCCACTGAAAGTAAGTAGACAGGCTTGTTCCAGTCTAAAAAGAAAGTTTAAAACACTTCACGGTAACCAATTCTTGTGTAATTTACATTGGATTTGGTCAAATAGTGTGCAACCACCACTTCTTCTTTGGCCTGGAAACAGAGAGGTATATGTGAGAAAAACCATATACAATTATTTCTACCCACTCAGATACATTGCATTCAGTGGTGGGATTCAAAAATTGTTTGAACCTACTCTGTGGGTGTGGCCTCCTTTGTGGGAGTGGCTTGCCGCCCATGTGACCGGATGGGAGTGGCTTGCCGCCCATGTGACCGGATATGAAGATGCCGACGACACTTGTCAGAACCACCTTAAATTACCTCCCACACTGCACTGGCATGCATGAGAATATGATGTAAACTTCTTTTTTAAAAGGCATCTTTGGTTTGCGTTAAAACAACTTCAACACACGCAATGTTCTGATTGCACCACAAACGCAGTAGTCATCCTTACCTTTCACAGAGGCACTGAGTTTTATAAATAAGAGCATGATAGTGTAGAATAATCATATCCAAGGACCAGTGGTGGGTTTCAAAAAAATTTGGAACCTCTTCTGTAGGTGTGGCCTGCTTTCCGGGTCCACTGGTGAAACCTCTTCTAACCGGTTCGGTAGATTTGATGAACCGGTTCTACCGAATAGGTGCGAACTGGTAGGGACCCACCTCTGATTGCATTATTTTAATTAGAAATAATGCTTTTGAAAAAGGTAAAAGTGTTAAAAGAATTAGAATATGATGTTTGGGGGCCAACATATATTGCTGTATTAGCTCTCCAAAGACCAACAAAGCTATATTCAGACAACAAATAATTAATATTGTGTTCAGAATCCATTAAGTGTGACAAGATTCTTAAACACCTGTTTTTCAAATCAGCAACATGTTTCTAGCTTTTAGTTGTCCTGGCAGTCATGCCTGCTGTCTCTTTGGATGGGTCAGTCTTCAATGAAGTGTAATACCCATGTCCAAGTGGATTTATTCATTGACCAACTTATCATTCAACAATTGACCTTCCTTTGCCTGATTTCCATGTAATGATTGCACAGAGGAGGCAGGGATGGAAACTGTGTGAATAACCTCAACATTCAGAGAAATCTAAGAATAGGACAGAAATCCTAAGGCCACGTTTGCCAGACGTTCCTTTTCAATTGAAATATGTAGAGAAGACAAAATATGTGGTGCAATGCATAAGAATATATACAACAATGTTTTTTTCATATGATAACCCTGAATTTAGAATAATGTCACAGTGTAATATCATGCCGAGGCCCGGGGGATATTCTTGCTATATTTTGAACTTGTCTGGCATGAGCTACATTTCTTAATCACTATGAATTTATTAGATTTTTTTTTTGTATCCGTCCTTTATTACTTGGTAAATAACTCAAGGTGGTAAGATACCTAATGCTCCTTCCTCATCCAATTTCCCACACAACAAACTAATGAAGTAGGTGGACTGAAGGAGAGTGACTGGGCTCAATGTCATCCAGTTGGCTTTTGTGAATGTGCATGTTGCCTTGAGTTATTTATAAAAAATAATAAAGGTGAGATATAAATAATTAAATCCCTGGCATAGGCTACATACCTGGCAATTAGTCTGATGCCTTCTCACTATGTTCCAAAATGTTTATTAACTGCATTGATGAATTTTGCTGCAAGCACCTACATGGAGAAGCCCAAGGAAGGGTAAGACATTTTTTCCCAGCCAAAGCAATATCAAAAATCTATTTCCTTTTTTTTTTAACAGTCTTCACGAAAGAGAAGTTCTCTAGTGAGTTTTTCATAAAATTGGATAGATAAGTGAAACATATATGGCTACAACAACACTTCACAAAAAATGATTTGATCATTCTTTTCCTCAGTTTAGCCTTGGGATTAAAGATACTCCTTCACACAGGAACCAAATCATTTTTTTGTGGGAAGAGATTCCTTGGGTCTACTCCCATGCTACTGAGAAGTAGAATTCCTGATGTATAGGTTTTGATATTTATTAATTACAATTGTTTTATAAACTCCCCAGTTTATAAAAGTATTATTCTGAGGAAACATCTTCCGTGCTGTGGATCAGAAATGATTTTCAACCAATTTGATCAAAAGATACAGTTGAAGTAACAAGAGGAATATGAATAAAAAAGCATCCTTCCTGAACAAAATGATCATGCAGATTATTCTTTTTTTTAAAAGTAATTTTATCAATAATACAAACATTGGTGGAATTCACACTTCAAGTACAATGATTTGAAGTGATCCTTGCATTATTGTCAGTAATCTGTAACATAAAGCTACTCGAGGAAGTTTTGTCTTGGTATATAGATTTAATGTTGTTTAAAAGAATCCCTGTAGGTTTAGTGTGTTTAAAAGTGGAGAATAAAAACATTGTGATATTTTTTCCTCCTAGTAGAGCCATTTTTCAACAGATCCACTAAAAACCAGTTGCCTGGTTCCCCTTGGCATGTGAAAAACCATCCTCTAGCAATCAATTGCAAAAACGCTTCTTGTTCCCAGGAGGTTTGACTTTGTCACAAGTCATAAACAATGATATATGTTAGTTGTTTGATTGCCTTTAAATCTGTGACCTAACGTCTCCTATGGACATATTGATTGTAGGCAGAATTAAATCTAAAGGATTGGTTAAGCTCTGAGGAAACGATCTCGCTTATTAAGATAAATTGTTTCTTGTTCTCCTTGTCTTCCTCCTCCATTAAGGTCTTCAGCTTATCCTGCCCGAATATTTGCAAGAGAGGTTTGTGCAGGCAGCGCTGAGCTACATCGCATGTAATTCAGAGGGAGAATTTATCTGCAAGGACAACGATTGTTGGTGTCAGTGTGGGTCCAGATTCCCAGAATGCAACTGTCCATATATGGATATTCAAGCCATGGAGGAGAGCTTGCTACGCATCAGTGAGACATGGAATACGTACAATAGTGATTTCGAAGATTCAGGTGTGATGTTTTCACATAGTATATCATTCTCATCATTGTCCTGTGATTCTATAATTACATCATCATTACTCTGTGACCAGAAATAATGCATGGAAGGGTGGATTGCATTCATTAGCAGCTATGAATTAAGGATGCAGCAAATCTCAGTTGAGCATGTGTGTAAGAACTATTTTGTTTGGTTCCATTTTTGAGGACATTCTTGGCTGGCCAAATCTGCCTTGATTTAATATGTGGGTTATCATACTATTTTGTTAGGCATGCCCATGATTCTACACTATAACTTGGAGAATGGTACTCTGCAAAGTCCATTAGCATCACTCATTCTGTCATAAAAATGTTTATAAGAGAATAGAATAGAATAGAATTTTATTATTTGTATGCTGCCCTTCTCCGGGAGGACTCAGGGTGGCGAACAATTCAAGGGGGAAAAAGGGGAACATAAAAAACAAAATACAAATAATAAAAGTAAACAACAGTCGCACAACCATACATGTCGAGAGGGGAGGCAACTCATCACCCTCAGGCCTGCCGGCAAAGCCAGGTTTTGACGGCTTTTCGGAAGGCCTGGAGAGAGGTGAGGGTCCGAATCCCTGCGGGGAGCTCATTCCAGAGGGCCGGAGCTGCCACAGAGAAGGCCCTCCCCCGGGTAATAGCCAGATGACTACTACCAGATGGCTGGTAGATGGCACCTGGAGGAGGCCAACCCTGTGAGATCTAATGGGTCTGTGGGAGGTAATTGGCAGCAGGCGGTCTCTCAAGTACCCAGATCCAATACCATGAAGGGCGGAAATACCAAGAGGTGGAAATAAGTAAATAATTTTGAAAGTAGTAGGGAGAATGAGACTAAGCATCTAAGGCTCAGGGGAATAGTGCAAGAATTATACAAAGACTTTCTAGGATAGACTGAGGAGAGCATGTGAGCCCCCCCTCCCCCCTTAAAGTCTATAGAAGCGTTACACTACTTATATTTATATGGGAGCAGATTTAGGAGATTCAACCTCAATGCATTGCAACACAAACTCTAAACAAACTTCCACAAGTGTCTACTTTTCAGAGCAAGAATCACGGCAAAATAAACAACAACTAAGTGTGAATTGAATGGACTTTCTGCTATCTTGAGCAAAGTTGCATTCTTGGGTAAAAGCAATGCTGGTAAATTGAGGAATGACTAGTGAAAGAAGTAATGATTGTGCAACAGAAATAGGGATAGCTAGCAGAAAGTTTTGAGAAGTTCTCTATAAAAACTCTGTGGGAATGTGTATGTGTTTGTGTGTTTGTGTTCATATTCCTAATTGGTTTGAAAATAATCTACTGAGCAAGCAGATTACTGATTAATATGTCCATAATTCCTGTACAATCGAGATGGATTTTGGAACATATGGCCAGTTCGAAGTTTGCAGGAAACTCCAACCCACATCATTTCCAATTTAGTATGAAATGGCCTTTACCCCATATTCACTTTTTACCAGGATGCCACAGTTGTGTTGATGGATGTTTTACCTATAAAAAGAAAAATGACTCCACTATTGGAATCCTATCAAGATGAAGTAAAGATAGAACTGTACACCTGGCAGAAATGCAGTCAGGTGGCAGAAGAGATCCAGATGAGGATTTAACTGCCTTCAGTCATCACTTATGAATATGTAAACACAACAACGGATAGAGTGGATGGAGGGAGGAGTAGAAGGAAAGATAGGAAGGAGAGGAGAAAGGAGAGGAATAGGAGAAAGGGAAAGGCAGGGGAAGAATGGGAGGGAATGTAAGAGTAGGAAAGAGGGGAGGAATGGGAAGAAGAGGGGAAGGGTAAAGAGGAAGGAAGGAAGGAGAGAAGAAAGAGAAGAAAGGGGGGTAGGAAGGAGGGAGGGAAGGAGGGAGGGAAGCAAGGAGGGAAGGAAGGAGTGAAGGAAGGAGAGAAGGAGAGAAGAAAGGAGGGAAGGAAGGAGTGAAGGAAGGAGAGAAGGAGAGAAGAAAGGAGGCAAGGAAGGAGGGAATGTAGGAGAGAAGGAAGGGGGGAAGGAAGGAGGAAAGGAAGGGGGAAAGGAAGGAGGGAAGGGGAAGGAGGGAGGGAAGGAAGGGGAGTAGGAGAGAAGAAACGAGGGAAGGAAAGAGGGAGGGAGGGAGGGAAGAAGAAGTAGGACCGTTGTAAGGGAAAAAAAATGAAAAAAAAAATGACTCCACTATTGGAATCCTATGAAGATGAAGTAAAGATAGATCTGTACACTTGGCAGCAATGCACTCCGGTGGCAGAAGAGATCCAGATGAGGATTTAACTGCCTTCAGTCATCACTTATGACTGACTCGCCCATACCAGTTATCTCCTGAAGGAAGTCTCTACCTGCCACTGCCATTTTGCCCTTTTCAGACTAGTATCTTGAGGGGAGCAAACCTTTAAATATCATGAAAGCTTAATTACGTTCAGCTATTGTGACCTTTATGATTATGAGATAGATTTTGAAATCAAGCTTTCCATAGCCTGTTTTTGCACTCTCGTCAAGGATTCAAAGGGAAGTTGGCAGAAGAAGAGAGATTTTGCTAGATCAATTGCACTGAGGAGATCTGTGTTTTGTGATTTGCTATTGTATATGAGGTTTTCTAAAAAAAATGTGTAAGAAAATTCTCAAATATTTAGAACAGGAAGATTAAGTATTCCCGGGTAACATCTGTTGCGTAAATGAGAGGAACTTAAATCAGTCTTTCTCACGGACATACCAACCAGGTGAAATAAATTACAATTCCATCATCCCCAACCAATATGCCAATGACCATCTTATTTGGAAATGATGAGAATTGTAACTGGATTTATCTAGAGGGTTCCAAATGTGGTAAGTCTGATCTACGTATGTTTTTTTTGGAGGTATATATTTTGAAATTAAATTATGCAAAATTCTATATTCTCCATTGTGCTGATGAGAGAATCTAGGAATGGGTTGACCTCTTCTGCTAGCTGATTGGACTGAGTCTGTCAGAGCTGTGAGGACACACTTCTGTTGCCAACAGTCCCCAGCTTTTGACTCAGTCCATTATCTAGGACAGATGTGTCAAAATCTGCTCTTTTTTGGAGGGAACTTTCTACTCCTGGATTCTTCAACAGACAATAGAACATGCAGGGGTTTTGAACACTCTTGACAGCCCCCCCCCCCCGACTGTCTGGTGGAGCCACCAAATTGCTACCAGCGTGATGGTTCCAAATTTGATAAGTCTGATCTACATATCTATTTTGGAGATATACAGTATATTCTGAAATTAAATGATGTGAAAATCTATATTCTCTTTTTTTTCCTAGATGTGATGTGTCACATCACATTTCTAATAAATGAAATAAAAATGAAGTTTAGTTGGTAAAGATCAGGGCCATTGTGGGGAAAAACTGTGTATGATGCTGGAACTCTATTGATTTTCCATATGATTTACTTTGCTTTATTTTTCTATCAGGTTCTAGAGAAGAGTGGATGGATGGATGGATGGATGGATGGGTAAAGAAAGTTTAAGTCATGGTAATGATTTCAGCAATAACATAAAAAGGCCATCACTTGGAAGGAGAAGTTTCCAAAAACATATATTCCATTCATATGAATGTTGCCACATCACAAGATCTTTGCCACATGTGCTCCTAGACTGCTTGAATTGCATAGTTTTGTGGAATTGGTGCTGATTATTATTATACTTTGAAAGTAATTTGTGAGGGTGGAAGATAATAAGCATGGACCACAGGTTCATTTATGCATAAGATTGTAAACATATAACAAACCCTTTTTTTTAAAAAAAAAACTTGTGCTCTAGTGAAGAAAGATAAAATCTCCCCTCTCCTCCTCCCACACATGTCACAGAATCATAGACGATTATGTTAAAAGAAAAACATTCTCCATTTTTCTTCCTCCCCCCTATTATAACTGAAAAAACCAGGCAGGTCCTTTAAAACACTGTAACCTTTTATTCAGTAGCTGAAGTAGTGTAACAAAACTCGCAACAATGTATTAAATGAAGCCGGCTGGGCGGCTGCAGGAACAGCTGAAACAATAGAGCAATCAGCAAGGTTGTTGCTTTAACAAGACAGTTAACTGTTTAAACGGCTTGCCTTTTATACTGCAATCACCTGGCTCGTGTTACAGCTCGCGCTGATGACAGCTCGGCAACTGACAGGCACGTCTGATTGGCTAAGACGCACCTGGCTGCTTCCGAGCTGTCATTCGTAACAGCGAGGACTTTCTTCAATACACAACACCCCCCCCCCATGCAGTGGTGGGTTTCAAAAATTGTTCGAACCTACTCTGTGGGTGTGGCCTCCTTTGTGGGAGTGGCTTGCCGCCCATATGACCAGATATGAAGATGCCGACGACATTTGTCAGAACCACCTTAAATTCCCTCTCACACAGCACTGGCCTGCATAAGAATAGGATGTAAACTTGTTTTTAAAAAGGCATCTTTGGTTTGCGTTAAAACAACTTCAACACACGCAATGTTCTGATTGCACCACAAACGCAGTAGTCATCCTTGCCTTTCACAGAGGCACTGAGTTTTATAAATAGGAGCATGATAGTGTAGAATAATCATATCCAAGGACCAGTGGTGGGTTTCAAAAATGTTTGGAACCTCTTCTGTAGGTGCGGCCTGCTTTCCGGGTCCACTGATGGAACCTCTTCTAACCAGTTCGGTAGATTTGACGAACCGGTTCTACCGAATAGGTGCGAACTGGTAGGAACCCACTTCTGCCCCCATGTCATCTAACCCATTGCCAAGGGGGGGGGGATTGTGACTGCCCTTCCCAGAGGTTTAAAACTGCTTGCTTGCTGAAGGTTTTTGAAGTTAAACTAAAAAGGAGAAAATACAACTAAGATTTGTAATAGTAACTACAGGTAGAAACAAATTTCAGATGCATATGAAATGTGATGCATTTGAACTTCTGAAGGGAGGAGACAAACAACCCGAAGAGTGTGTACATTGGAAACACAAACTATTTTTTTCAAACATTGATCACTCATAACAATATGCATAACAAAAATGGAAATCAACAACCCACTCTGAAAAAGCCAGATAATAAATTTCAAATTAGTTTGGCCTTCTTTCTCCCATTCTCACCAGGAACTCATTTTCTAGTATAATTAAATCCCCGTCTTCCCTACTCCTTTGAAAAATGCAAATTATTCTTTCCCACTTCAGTGAACTGAAATTGGAGCTCTTTGAGAATGTTTGCATAGATCCATCTGCTGGCTTCTTTTATTGTTATCTTCTGCGTACAGCCATATCTTGTAGCCTTCGGATTTAGTAACTTCCCTTGCAAAATTAACAGCTGTTTGATCAAAAAATCCACCCTGATGCTGCTCACCCTAAATTAGCATGCCTCATTAGCATCTCAAGGATTCTGGATGAAATAAAGCTCTTAATTTTCTAGAAAGGAACTAATAATAAAAAAGAACAATAGCATTTGGGGTGGGATAAGCCGTTTCATCCAAATGCTACTTGATAAAAAACACTCTCAGGTATTTGAAAACTGTCACATTTAATATCCTTTCTCCTACATCTAAGTTTTATACATTTGAATAGACACATTAGGTGTTTTTTTTTTAGTTCCACTACTTAGGTACACAACTTAGGTAGACAAATAGCAGCACCTATGTAAGACAGAAATGTCAGCAAATTTGAGGAAGCCACGAGCTTTTCAAAATGTTTTTAAAAGCTATCCTTGGAGATCCCGCTGCAAAATAAAATACAAATAGTTTCCTTAAAATGAAGCATCACATAATAAAGGCAATGAAAGTTACCAAGGGATAATAGCATCGAGTGATTTGAATTCTCAATAAGAATCCCCCCCCCAACTTTAACATTGTTACAATACTCACATTTTAAGTGCACTTTTTTTTCATTTCTGAAGATTAATTGCAGCACAACTTTTGAGATAGCATTAACTCTAGATTGTTGTAGATTGTAGATTGCAATCTATTAATTGTAGATTGCTAAAATGGGCTATAGACAGTGGCCAAGGCTCTGAACTGGCCCTATACCTCCTTAATACTGAATTGTTCTACTAGTATCAAAGAATATTCTTTCAGTGAGAGATCCTAAGGCATCCCATCAGAGGTGGTATTCAGAACCGGTAGCGGAAATTTTGAGTAGTTCAGAGAACCGGTAAATACCACCTCTGGCTGGCCCCACCCCCATCTATTCTCTGCCTCTCGAGTCCCAGCTGATCGGGAGGAAATGGGGATTTTGCAGTATCCTTCCCTTGCCACGCCCACCAAGCCATGCCCACAGAACAGGTAGTAAAAAAAATTGAATCCCACCACTGTATCCCATTGTTCAAATGTGGCAAACCAGCAAAAAGACACACTATTCTCTTACATTTATTTAGTTGAATCTAAAAAATGCATTATCTCAATACCTGTAGCAGAAATCCTACAGCACCAGGAAAAATATTGCATTTTTGAAGGCTTCAACAAGCAGCTCTGGAAAAGTTACAGGGATGCTTCTATCTCAAGAAGGTATGCCAAACAATTTAAATAGCAGGACACTTCTCTCTATGTGGAGAATTGTTTTTTAAAAAACCTGCTAAATGAAGACATCATATGGATGTGTATTTCCATTTTTTACCATTTTTCTTCCGTGGCTTTTCTTTAAAGTCATGTATATGTTAAAAGCATTTTTTTTTCATTATTTTTGCTGGGAATGTAGTGGCGTAACCACTTAATGAAGCTGGATCATAAGTGGTTTGCAGTCTACCTGTTCAAGCCAGCACTGCGGGATGGAGTAAGCTCCCATGTCTCATCCCTAGCTCCTGCCCATTTTGCAGTTTGAAAGCATGCCATCTGAAAGTAGATAAATAGATACCACGGTTTTGGTGGTGGGAACACTAGCTGCATTCTGCATGGGTATCAGGAGCCAGCTTTGGATCTGCCTGGTCATAATCTCCAGAAGACCAGCAAAGAGGAAAGCCTAGGATGATCTGACTTTCTCTCGCTGGCCACCAACTCTGGTTCTAGATCACCCTCTGGTGGAACACCAGGGCAAGAAACTGACTAATGATTGTCAGCTGCCAGAATGTCTATCTTGTAGAAACATTGTCTATGGAAATTCTTAGTCATTCAGGTAATACTCATCCCAAAGGGGCTTTTTCAAGAGGACTGGACTTTCTTATTTTTCTTAGAAGATGTTCCACATCCATTTGCACTACTGAGGACACAGAAAAACCTTCAAGTGGCCTAAATGACTGCCTAAATAATGCAAATGACCCGCTGTCTGCAAATAATATCAATCCTTCCATTCCCCACCATCCAGTCCGAGCAGAGTAAGCCTCTTGGATGAGAAGCAATAGCAATAGCACTTAGACTTACATACCATTTCACAGTGCTTTACAGCCCTCTCTAAGTGGTATGCAGAGTCCGCCTATCGCCTCCAATAATCTGGGTTCTCATTTTACCGACCTCGGAAGGATTGGAGGCTGAGATCATCTTGAGCCTGGTGAGATTCGAACTGCCAAATTTCAGGCAGCCAGAAGCAGCCTGCAGTACTACATTCTAACTACTGCACCACCTTGGCTCTTACGGAAAACATCTTCAAAGAAAAAGAGGAGAGCCCAGTTGCTTCTTGAAAAAGGACCTTTGTATAAACATTGTAGACTCCCTGGCCTTGTATGTGCTAAATAAATAACAAATTATTTTTGCTCAAAATTATTATCTATCTATCCATATCCATATCTATATCTATATCCATATCCATATCCATATCCATATCCATATCCATATCCATCTATCCATCTATCTATCTATATCTATATATACCTATACCTATACCTATACCTACCTACCTACCTATCATCCATCCATCCATCCATCCATATCTATCTATCTATCTATCTATCTATCTATCTATCTATCTATCTATCTATCTATCTATCTATCTATCTATCTATCTTTATCTATTGTTTATTTAATATCTGATGGCTTCCTGCCATTCACCTTTCTGCAAATTTGGCTTTCACTCAGATTAATGTAGGTATTACGAAGTTCTTTTAATACTCAGCACCAAACATAAAAAACATCATTTTAAATACCATACTTAATTCTGTGTATCTATGTTAATGTATCCCATAGGATACATGGTCTTTGGGTTTACAGCTCTCCGGCACACGTGCATGTATGTGTTGTGGTTTGGGTACTCAGTGCCAAAAAGATTCGCCATCCCTGTCTTATCCCAAATATGTTCACAGATGAACAGTTTCATTATAGATCCATCTATGGCATTCAGCATCACCATTTGGAAACCAGGCTCACCATGTATCCATAAAATTGGCACCAAAGTTGAGCACAAGGGACTGGAAGGTAGAAAACATTTCTGCTTCTCTTCTTGTTCAATCATTTTTATGGTTTGTTTATTATGTCCCGTGACATTCTGAGCAGAACAGATCATTTGATTCACCAAGGAGCAACTTCTTATTCCTATGCATAGCAAGTTTTCTTCGTGGTCTAATTTCAAAAGTTCCTCTTAAGGGATCTAGCGACGATTCAGTAGTTCTCAAGACACCTTTTTAATCACTAAGTGGAATCATCCGTACCATTTCTTCCGGGATCAAAGGAGGGAAGAACAAATACATCATCTGAAATCATAATTTCTCATTTTGTTAATTTGCCTTCCAGTAATTATTTCTTCTATGTGTTGACAAGAAATGTAAACAATTAGAAATATCACAAAACCATCATTTTTTAGATGATTATTCCAATTCCCTGACATCCCATGGAGGTGTTTCTATTTTATGTATGGGAACAGGTGTGAAATTTGTAATTTCTTCATCAAGCTAATATTTAAGTATCTTCAATGTGAAGGAAAAAGCCATCCAGGTTCTATAATATAATCACCTCGTTTTTAGTACCAAAAACATTAGATGCCACCTGCTAGCAACACACCTGGCAAACCTGATTCTGAAAGTCACACACAAATTGTGGAGTGTTATGCTGCGTTATTGCAATGACACTATAATAAAGTAGATGAGATTTAAAAAATGGTTGAGTCTAATAGGGTCCTGCTCATGTATATTTTATTCTTTATTGCATCGCTTTAGTTTTCATTATATTTTCATTGTGAAATGACATCTGATGAACAGTTATCTTATGTTATCAATAATGGGGGACTGGGAAAAGATTCTCTGAATTACATCAGTGTATAAAAGGTATAAAGGATTGTGAATTGACAGGATAAGGGGAATGATGAAGAGCCGAGGTGGCGCAGTGGGTAGAGTGCAGTACTGCAGGCCACTTCAGCTGACTGCTATCTGCAGTTTGGCGGTTCAAATCTCACCGGCTCAAGGTTGACTCAGCCTTCCATCCTTCCGAGGTGGGTGAAATGAGGACCCGGATTGTTGTTGGGGGCGATATGCTGACTCTGTAAACCACTTAGAGAGGGCTGAAATCCCTATGAAGCGGTATAAGTCTAACTGCTATTGCTATTCTCCCTTTAATTCTGTTTCTTCCTGTCAATAGTCATTACTTAAGATTTGGTATTTAACCATATCCCTTTAGGTTTATTTAATATAAAGTCACTTCTGTCTATTTTCCCCTTGGTGCACAACCTAATGAACTCAAGTCAGCTTTTCATGGTACAGTACAACATTAACTAATAATTTTAAAAATGCATTCTGAAGATTGCTATGTAATAAATAGAATTATGTATATAATCAACATATTTCTGCTCCATAAAATCTGGCATGCATCCTTCTACAAATAATCAGATAATCAGATACTAAAATTAAATGGAAGTTATAAAATTAAAAAGTAACGTGCGGTTTCATTTATATACAGTTCAGCATTCTCTCTCTCTCTCTCTCTCTCACACACACACACACACACACACACACACACAGAAATATGCAAGCCCATCTTAAATACCTTTCCATGGTTTTCAAAATGTATATCTCTCAGATATCATTTGATGAATTCAATAGTGCAAGAACAAATTTCAGTGGAAGGTAAAAATTAATACACAACCTTTTTATTACATTGTGGTTTGCTTTTCTCATACACTTTTGGGAGTGTAGAAATCTGCACTTCTTAAATCTGTCCATATTCATTTCTAAATCTTTGCATATAAAAAAAAAACAAAGACTAAATTTGGTTTAGTCCTCTTAGGAAAAAAAAAACTGTTTTTGTTGCAGTCAAAGTTTCAGTAGTCTGGGTTTAGAAATTTAAATTCCCAGTAAGACTAGTGCTTGATTTCTGTAACCATTATTTCTCCAGTTGCAATTACAGACATTGTTAAAAAAAGGAAGGAATAAATCCTGCTTTAGTCAGGGAAGAGCAGCCCTGAAAGCTTATGATAGGAACATAGAAATGCAGTTCCCAAATCATATCCTTGGGTCTGCCAGCTATGGATTAGTCTCAATGCTTTTGCCATTACCAGAACAAGAATATTCATAAAAAATTGACTTGGCTGCCTTACTAGGGTTACATTTGGCTTGAGGGATTTCTAGTCAAAGCCTGTAAAATAGGAAATGCAGGAACAGGATATACAGTTTCAGCTTTCAGAAGAAAAGACTTTTTAGCCAGTAAGAAAAGACTATTTACTGCCAGATATTCTTGGGAATATGTTCTGGTTGAGATTTGTGCTGGGGGAAAAAAAATCTTATATTCATGTTTTATTGAGGAAAAAAAATGAAAAAGCAGCAATTCTCGATGACGTTTCCCCTGGACCTTCAACAAAGCATCTTTTAGTTTTAGCTCCATTTAGAAATTCCATTCCATATCCATAGCCATCCATCCATCTCCGGTCTTTCTTACTATTATTTTTATAAATAATTCGAGTTTCGAGTTTAATAAAATTTGTATGCCGCCCACTCCCATTGGGACTCTGGATGGCTCACAGCAAGACAAAAGAAACATTTAAAATTTAAGAATAAAAAAATACCATTAAAAGTCCACATCATAGATAGATAGATAGATAGATAGATAGATAGATAGATAGATAGATGGATGGATGGATGGATGGATGGATGGATGGATGGATGGATGGATGATGGATGGATGATAGATAGATAGATAGATAGATAGATAGATAGATAGATAGATGATAGATAGATAGATAATTAGAGATAATAGAGAGGGGGGATGATGGATAGATAGATAGATAGATAGATAGATAGATAGATAGATAGATGGATGGATGGATGGATGGATGGATGGATGGATGGATGGATGGATGGATGGATGGATGATAGATAGATAGATAGATAGATAGATAGATAGATAGATAGATAGATAGATAGATGATAGATAGATAGATAGATAGATAGATATAGAGATAGAGACAGAGACAGAGATAGAGAGATGACTCAAGGTGGTAAACATATCTAATACTCCTCCTTCCTCCTAATTTCCTTACAATAACCCTGTGAAGTGAATTGGGCTAAAAGAGAATAACTGGGTCAAGTTGATCTTCATTGGCAAGGCAAAACTAGAACTCATGGTCTCCAGTTTCTAACTTTGTGCCTTAAGCCACCAGAGTAAGTTGGCTCTCTTTTTATTAACCCCAAATAGTCGGGAAATATAAATGTTTGGGGTTTCTGAGGCAAAAAATCACACTGATGCAACTTACATCAGGAAGGAAGAGAGAGAGGGATGGAGGGAGGGATGAGGAATACATACATATGTAGACACATAGAGTAGTTCTTAAAAATTGAGAACTTCTGGAGGGGAATTATTACTTTTTCAGTAAAAAGCATAGAGGGTCATTGAAGCATGCATACTTGTATGGCTAGATATACCCATGATGTGTGTGTGTGTGTGTGTGTGTGTGTGTGTGTGTGTGTGTTGCATTTGTGCTGATAAATAAATGATGGGGGGGGGGACTAGTATAAATCTTATTTCAAGCTATTTAGCTCTCATCAGCTAGCCATACCCTTACTGGGAATCGAACCTTGGCTGTATTACATATTAGGCAGTTATATTAGCCACTAAGCCACAGGCTCTCCTCCTTTGTCAGCTGAGCCAGAGAAACAGGTATGTATTGTGTCTGAGATGACTCCCAGAGTGAGCTGATAGACAGAAAAGGGAAGCAGTATGCTCCCTCCCATATTTGGGCTACCAGGGGTTGTGACACAATACACACACACCACACACACACACACACACACACACAGACACACAATATCTATTTTTCAAATGTTATAAGGTTCTCATGTGTGTGTGTGTGTTTTTTTTTGTGTGTGTGTGGTGTGTACACTACAATCTACATTCCAGAATTATACAAGCATCGTTTTATATCCTGCTGCATTTCAGATGCTGCCTGCTCAACAACTGGGCTAATTCCTTTGGATTTTAGGGCCTTTGTGTGTTGGCTATTTTTTTTTTTCTGGCTTAAGATAATTTTTCTGGTTACCTTTCTGATGATTCTTCCTCCTATTGGAAAGTTAAGATCAGAGTGATTTCTGACAGTATGGTGGTTCTCAAAACTTTGGGGCTTTTTAAACAAGAGCTGCAATCTGGGAGTGGTTGTTTTCAGGTAGAACAGAGTACCTTAGGCCCTCAAAATGAATAGCAAATGGTTTATTCCTTTAACCAAATTACTTTGTCGGCATTATATGCCCATCACACAAAACAGCTTTTTGATCTGTCTGCTTCAACGTCTTGCCCTCTGCAATATTGAGGAAAGATATCACCATTCCCTTTTTGCACAATGATTTTTTGTCCCTGTGCTGTGAAGGAACCAGGTACACTAGACTAGCCTAACACTAGTGTAACATTTATAACTTACATTACATCCTTCTGCACCCATCAATGGAAGTCCATTTTATCCCGAGGACAGTTTTATTTGTTATCAGAATCCAACACTAACAGCCGCCTTTACTCATACAGAAACTGCTCTTAATAATTTCTCTGATTTATTAATGCAGAGTTTCACCCTATTCTTTAAATCTCTTTTATTGCATTTGGTTTTTATTAATCTTGCTAGGTTTACTGTATTGCTGGCCAGTATACAATTTATTTCTATACATTTGCATGCACGTAAACTCATATAAGTATACTGAACATTCACTTACTAGCTCAGTATTTATAGGTTGAAAACTTTTACAGTTAAAGTATTTTAATAACTATTTCTCACTATTTCTATTGGCCAGCCTCTATCCCTGTACTCACTGCATTGTAGAAATTGCTATATGTACTTGCTAAGTTTTAGAATCATTTGAGAATTGGGTATTTTGCTGTTTTTTGTCCTGATGATGTTCATTTTTTTTTCTTTTTATGTCGTGGCTTCTTATAATCTGCTCTTTTATCCTTTTATGAGGACAACTGTTTAATTTTCTGGTCAGTTGCCATAATAAAATCCTCTATCTAAATAAGAATCTTAAAAGGTTGGTTTTTGCCTTCATCTTAATAATTAGTTTACTGTTTCTCCGTTGATCAGATGTCTTTCTGCTTCCCTCTTCATACAAATAAACCTTTACTAAGAAAAGAAGAGGGCAAATTTGGGACTTATTCCCCCCCCCTTTTATGCCAGATATTTAATGCAACACTTATTATAGCATTACCTTCCATAACTTGTTTGTTTCTTTTGTTGTAAGTTCAGATATATTTATACAAGCTGCCTAGAATCGTGTTTCTTCTTTAGAAGTGACTGAAATGCAAGCACAATAGCATATAATCTACTGGGAATATAAAATTAAAGCTTGGTAATATGTTTATTTTGATGGCTGCAGTTCTCCTAACCATCACAAGATTATTTTTATATATCTGGACATTTTTGTTTTTATAATTTTATAGCTGTGTAATAATTATTTATAACTAAATCCTTATTATTTTTAGTCAAGTAAATTCCTAAAATATATTCATTGTTAGATGGGGTAAAGGAAAGGCACATCAGGTTTAGGGGCGGCAACATTCTTTATTAACTCAGAAACAACTGTGTACAATCCAGCAAAGGTTCAGGCTGACCGCAGCCCTTTTAGAAGGAGCTTTTCACAGCCTTCGCCCAATCAGGTCAGTGGTGGGATTCAGCCAGTTCTCACCTATTTCAGGAGAACCGCTTCTTAACTTTCTAAGAGGTTCAGAGAACCGGTTGTTGGAAGAAATCTCCTTTTGTTTTTTTCCCCACTTTACAGGGCTAATCCTGTAAGGAAGGCAGGAAGGAAACATTCTGGTGTTGTTTCTAGCCTCATCTTTATTGACTGGCTTACAGAAACTGCCTCTCCCGTTAACCCTGATTACATTGAAACAGCTAAGGCAAAGCGCCCATCGACCTGAGTAATGTTGAGTTGGCCACGCCCACATGTCACATACCACTAAGCCCCGCCTACCCACTTGGTCATTAGGACAGAGAACCGGTTGTTAAATTATTTGAATCCCACCACTGAATCAGGTTGAATCTCTGTTCCCACCGGAACAGAGGACCTTAGTGTAAACCATTGTAACTGATTCTGTATCTAACATTAACCATATTTTGCAGAAGTATTGAATCCTTTTATTAGATGCAGGTATGCTGCTTCTCTTCGTCTGCTAGTCAACATTTGAGGTATGGGTAGCATTCTTGACTCAAAGCCTCTCAATTTATAAATTCCACAGTTCCTGAGGTCTAATCATGAGGAGTAGGTGCTCAAATCACGTAGATTATTTTCATGATCTATTCTTTGTCTGGAGACATTTCACTAAATCCAGCATAATTCACTTCGTATATACAGCTTTCTGCCAGCAGATGTCAGTTTGCCATGGTGCTCACTGGAAGTCACCCTGAAATTTAATTTTCTTGATGTATTTCCATTTCCGATGATCCCAATGACAACGAAAGTAAGAAAGAGGAAGCGGACAGTACCCCAAGGCTCTGTCTTAGGCCTAGTACTCTTCAACATCTTCATCAATGACTTAGATGAGGGGATAGAAGGGGAACTCATTACATTTGCAGATGACACCATGCTGGCAGGAATATATTCCAGAAGACAGGCTCAGGATACAAAAGGATGTTGACAGACTTGAACACTGGGCTCTATCTAACAAAATGAATCCAGTGTAAAGTAAAGTAAGTTTTACATTTAGGCAAGACAGGTGTAGAATAAGTGGCACCTGGCTCAACAGTAATAACGGCAAGAGGGATATTGGAGTTCTAGTGAAGGATCATTTAAATGCGAGCCAGCAGTGTGTTGCAACTGCCAAAAAAGCCAATGCAATCCTACTCTGCATTAATAGAAGGATAGAATCAAGATCATATGAAGTGTTAATACTACTTTATAATGTGTTGGTAAGACAAGGATATAGTATCCAGTTTTGGTTGTTAGGGTTGCAAGGATCTTGTAACTTGACAGCTTTAAGACTTGCATGCTTCAATGCCAGAGTTCCTGAGCCAACGTGACTGGAGGAGGAATTCTGGGAGTTGAAGTCCACAAATATTAAAGCTGTCAGGTTTGAAGACCCCTAGTTTTTTTTTTCTAAAGGGTCAGGGGTGCGAGGGTCTTGTAACTTGACAGCTTTAAGACTTGCGTGCTTCAAATGCCAGAGTTTCTGAATAGCTACTTGGACCGACCTAAGGACTAATTCATAATTTCATATCCGGTCACATGGGCGGCAAGCCACTCCCATCCAGTCACATGGGTGACAAGCCACTCCCACAAAGGAGGCCACACCCACAGAGTAGGTTCGAACAATTTTTGAAACCCACCACTGGTTTTCTACAATATAAAAAAGAGATTGGGATTTTAGAAAGAGTGCAGAGAAGAGCAGCAAAGATTATTAGGGAACTGGAAGATAAAACATATGGGAATGGTTGCAGTATTTGGGTATGTCTAACTTACTAAAAGAAAGACTTGGGTGATATAGCAGTGTTCCAATATCTAAAGGGCTGCCACAAAGAAGAGCGAGTCAACCAGTGGTGGGTTTCAAAAATTTTCGAACCTACTCTGTGGGAGTGGCTTTCTGGCCATGTGTTTCTCTCTCTCTCCTCCCTCTCTCTCTTTCTCTCTCTCTCTCTCTCCCCTTCCTTTTGCCTCTCTGTCCTTTTCTTCCTTTTTTTCTTTCATCTCTCTCTCACTTTTTCTTTCTTTCTTCTTTTTTCTTTCTTCTTTCTTCTTTCTTTTTCCTCCTTCATTCCTTCCTTCTCTTTCTCTTCTCTTTCTCTGGTGAGACTGTCCTCTCGGTCTCTCTGTCTGTCTTTCTGTCTCTCTCGTCTCTCTCTCTGGAGACTGTCTCTCTCGGTCTCTCTGTCTGTCTTTCTGTCTCTCTCTGTCTCTCTCTCTGTCTCTCTCCTCACTCTCTCTCTCCTCTCTCTCTCTGTCTCTCTCTGTGTGTGTGTGTGTGTGTGTGTGTGTGTGTGTGTGTGTCAGTGGTGGGTTTCCAAAATTTGGGAACCTCTCTGTAGGTGTGGCCTGCTTTCTGGTGGAACCTTTTCTAACCGGTTCAGTAGATATTGACAAACTGGTTTCACTGAACTGGTGCGAACTGGTAGGAACCCACTCTGGAGTCAACCTATTATCCAAAACAAGTGGAGGACAAGATGTAATAGATAGAAACTAATCAAGAGAGAAACCAATCTAGAGCTAAGGAGAAATTTTCTGACAGTGAGAAGAATTAATCAGTGGAACAACTTGCCTCCAGAAGTTGTGGGTGCCCCAACATTGGAGGTTTTTAAGAAGAGATTGAACAACCAATGAAATGGTATAGGGCTTCCTTCTTAAGCAGGGTGTTTGGACTAGAAGATCTCCAAGTCTCTTCAAAACTTTGTTATTCTGTTAGAACTATTTGTTATTATTTTTTTTTTCTCTTTTTGTTCTTTAAAAAATGTGTTAATATGGTAAAAATACTTTGTGAAAAAGAAATGAGCTGAAACTTACTTTTTTTTTCAAACTGCAAGTGTAGAGGTCCATTTGAAAATCTCAAAGTCTTGTTCTTGACTAAGAAAGATCAGCCACTTTATTGTTGTTTTCATATATTTTATTGATTTTATTCACTATGTTTCCAATGTTTTCTCTTAAATCTCTTCAAAATGAATGCAGTTTGATCATAATATATCATTCAGATTAAAAAAAAACAATTATTCGCTGTGCAAGTGTTGCCACGAGAAACTGATCTGTAGTCAGTAAAGAAATGGGACTAGAGGAATGTTGGATGTTGGATCTTTTTCCTTCTTTATACAGTGAATCAAATAGATAAAGGCTTCTTTCCATGACAAAGAGAATTCTTTGAATCTTGAAATCTCATTACTCAGTCAAAGTAAAAATGTAACCAGAATATCTTGAAAAGTCTCATAGTATACTGCAGAATTGCCATCTGATCCTACAGTTACAATCAGTTTTAGGGTTTTGTCAAGGCCTCTTTAGTATTGTCATGGATCATAGGCTGATGAAATAATTATTCTTGGTTGTCTGTAAACTTTGTAAATAATATTTTTAGTTTAGTTTAGTTTAGTTTCATTTTATTTATATGCCGCCTTATTCCCTGCGGGACTCAGGGCAGCGCACAAACCCGAGGAGGGGAAGGAAAAGACACAAAACTACAAAAATAGGGCTTTTAAAAACAACCAACAGCCACACGATTCGAGAGGGGAAGGGAACTCATCGACCCCAGGCCTGCCGACACAGCCAGGTTTTAACGGCTTTTTGGAAGGCCCGAGAGAGGTGAGGGTCCGAATCTCCGCGGGGAGTTCGTTCCAAAGGGCCGGAGCTGCCGCAGAGAAGGCCCTCCCCCGGGTCGTAGCTAGATGACATTGGCTGGTAGATGGCACCAGGAGGAGGCCGACCCTGTGTGATCTAATGGGTCTGTGGGAGGTAATTGGCAGCAGGCGGTCTCTCAAGTACCCAGGTCCAATACCATGAAGGGCATTATAAGTGATGACTAGCACCTTGAAGTGTATCCGCTTCAATATATTCTTCAAATTTTTCTAAATCAAATGCCCTTTTATTAATAATAAACAAATTGCTCCATCATTTCATTTATTGTAAAAATATGCTTGGATCCATCCTGGGTATATTGTTGCTGTCCGACTCAATTAGTTGGTGAGTCAACCATTTGTCTAACTTACTGCTTTTCTTTTTTTTAAAGTATTTCTCTTTAATAAATTTTGTTTCTTGTACATTTTAGATCCTAGTTGCTTCCTTGTTTCTTTAATAATATTTTGTTCTAAATACAAGATTTTATTAAATGTATGCCTTTAATTTAATGTTTTGGACTGCTTAGCTACTGTTTCTCTGATCTGTCTCATTCAATGCAAAAGAACTGGCCAGATTTCACATGTTAAAATTAGGAAAGATAAAGGAATATCAGTGAATCTCATCCTTATTATTTGCTTTCATACCTCTATAGATTTATGAATATTTGCAAAAGTTTATCTTCAAAGCTGAGACCCATTTTTGTACAGTCGTTCAGGCTAGAAACCAGGAAACTGTAACTTCTAGTCATGACTTAGGCCCAAAACCAAGCCAGGATTTGTTCATGCAGTCACCGGGAATCAAAATTAGCAATAGCAATAGCAGTTAGACTTATATACTACTTCAGAGGGCTTTCAGCCCTCTCTAAGTGGTTTACCGAGTCAGCATATCACCCCCACAGTCTGGGTCCTCATTTCACCCACCTCGGAAGGATGGAAGGCTGAGTCAACCTTGAGCCAGTGAGATTTGAACAGCCGAACTGCAGAACTGCAGTCAGCTGAAGTAGCCTGCAGTGCTGCACTCTAACCACTGCGCCACCTCGGCTCAAAATCAAAATTGATTTGAAGGCACTGCCCCTCTCCCCACTCAAGGAACAACTTCCACCACAAACAGATCTAGTCAGGATTCCTCATTGCATGGTAATATATAAGTGCACCCATCTGAAATAAACATTTTGCAACCTTCATCCTCAACACACACAAAATATACAGACAACCCCACTCAACTCCCCCTCTGTATCTACGCAGACAGATTTTGTGAATATGGCTTAAGAGAGCTTTCAGAAACGATTTGTGGCATCTGTGATTATGATGTGTGTGGGCTTACCTACTTAAAAAGAGCTGAGGTGGCACAGTGGTTAGGGTACAGTACTGCAGGCCACTTCAGCTGACTGTTATCTGCAGTTCGGCGGTTCAAATCTCACCGGCTCAAGGTTGACTCAGCCTTCCATCCTTCCGAGGTGGGTGAAATGAGGACCCAGATTGCTGTTGGGGGCAATATGCTGACTCTGTAAACCGCTTAGAGAGGGCTGAAAGCCCTATGAAGCGGTATATAAGTCTAACTGCTATTGCTATTGCTATTAACTATGCCTCTGGATACCGGATAAATCAGTAACATCCAGGAAAAAGGCTGAATCTGCACTAATGGCCTTGGTGGCAATAATGTTATTTTTTTTTAGACATGCCCTTATAAATTAAGTTATACTTTTCCCTTCAGCCTTGCACTTAAAATATTTTGTTTATGTTCATTCTCTTCTAACAGCATTGCAGAGAAAACTCCAGCCAAAATGGCATTACTGAACAACAGTAGTAGGGATTTAGATGGTATTTGCGAAAACTTCAGGACTTGAAGAGCTACATAAGAAACATTTCCTTAATGGATCCCTGAAAAAGAAGGAAAGGGAAAACAGAGAAAATGGGGGAAAAAATATTATGGAACTCGTGACAGGTCATTAATAACTGTCTAGAGTCCTGAATGGGAACATTTGTGCTACAATTTACTGCACTTCATTGTATAAAGTTTAACATTCAGTGCACTTTGATGCCCTAAGAGACAGTGTGGGGAGAAAGCTAAAAATTATAATGGTATTGTTCCCCCCCCCTTTCTCTCTCTGTGTGTGTTTATTCATCAGTTATCCATGTACATTTTGTAATCAGCAAGAAGCTACAATAATAAGGCAGAAAAATGTCACTGGAGCATTCTAAGTGTTGTCAGAACTGACAAATAAAGGCCATTTAACATGCTGCCTTGGCAGCCTTTAAAATGCTTATTTTTTTTGCTGGGGCAATGTTAATATATTCTACAGAGAGCTGAATTTACTATCAATTGTTAAACACAAGACAACCTTTCCCATTTTACCTGCGTTAAGTAAATTCTTCTAACTAGAAAATATCTATTTCCAATATTTCTAATCTAAATGGGAATTATATTGCTTAAATTATAGTTTTATGTCTGGTGCAGCTCAGGTCTTGCTACATTGTGTACTTGAATGATGGGCCCGTTGTTGGGTTATTCCCCCCCCCCATTTTTAGTGGCATCTTATTGAAATGATTGTTAGCAATTTCTTCCTCCTGTTCACTGTTCTCAAAAAATTCAGCACTGCACACAGTTAGCTCCCCAGAGTGACTCATTCTGGCATCTCTGCTGCATGCAATCTTCTGCTGTTCAAATAATTTAAAGGATTGTAGACTTAAGAGTTCAGAAGAAGCACGGAGCAAGCATCTTGCAATGGCTCTGTTTGCACGTAACAAAAAATAAATAAATTCATGGTTTGTTACTATGAAACTATAGGCATTGCAAGCCCCAATCCCTTCTGCTGTCTTCGCTTTGAGAGAAATAGGAAGGATAAAAGCTCTTGTTCTCAGTCCGTAAATAACTTCCACTTTATGTGTCAAAACCCAGATGAGTATTTATAACTACGGCAGTTAATTGAAAAATTGGAAGCACTACTTCAAATTGTTCCTGTTACTTTTGAAATTGTTAGATGGATTCATTTAAGGAGGAACTTAAGGAGAAACATTTCCATCCCTGCTTTAATTGAAAAGCAAAAAAAAAAAATCCTCTTTTGCCTCAAAAGTTATAACATCATTCCAAGAAACTATGTGCATTTTGTTAGAATACAGTAAATTTAACAGCCCTTGAACAACAAGAATGCATTTTGTAGGGACCTAATGCCACTCCGAACATCACCCACTTCTTCCTTAACTTCTGTGATGCGTCAAAATTAGGGCTTTGCAATTTTTTACTCTAAAGAAAAGCTTCCTGATTTCATAGCCTGTGTATTACCAATGTAAATATATATATAGGGATTACAACAGTGGTGAGATTCAAACTTTTTTACTACCTATTCTGTGGGTGTGGCTTGGTGGGCGTGGCAGGAGAAGGATAGTGCAAAATCTCCATTCCCTCCCCACTCCACTAACCTGCTTTCCTGCTCTGTTTTCCTGTGCAGGACAACAAATGAAGATAGCAATAGCAATAGCAGTTAGACTTATATACCGCTTCATAGGGCTTTCAGCCCTCTCTAAGCGGTTTACAGAGTCAGCATTCTCCCCCACAGTCTGGGTCCTCATTTCACCCACCTGGAAGGATGGAAGGCTGAGTCAACCTTGAGCCGGTGAGATTAGAACCGCTGAACTGCAGATAACAGTCAGCTGAAGTGGCCTGCAGTGCTGCACCCTAACACTGCGCCACCTCGGCTTCAGCTGGGACTTGGGAGGCAGCGAATAGATGGGGGTGCGGCCAGCCAGTTGTGGTATTTGTCGGTTCTCTGAACGACTCAAAATTTCCACTACCAGTTCACTAGATATGGTCAGAACCAGCTGAATACCACCTCTGGGTTACAAGTTTAATTAAAATAACTTGAGAGAGTCTGACAATAAGCTAATTTTCAGTATATCAGTGTGCAACAGTGAAAAGTTGACTATTGCACATCTGCTAGATTCATGCCACATTAAAACTTAATAGAGAGAAAATCCATGATGATAGTGACAAATGAAAGAAAATTTTTAAAAAATGTGAATAAATTGGAGTTGTTTTTTTGGGGATGCGCAAATGATCTTGGAAGTATGACTTTAAAAAAAAATTACTACGTTTTGCCATTTTTCAGATGAATTCAAGTTCTTTATGAAAAGGCTGCCCATGAACTATTTCCTCAACACATCTGCCATTTTGCACTTGTGGACAATGGATTCAAATTTCCAGCATCGCTACGAGCAACTGGAATCCAGCATGAAACAACTATTCCTTAAGGCACAGAAAATTGTTCATAAGCTCTTTAGTCTCAGTAAGAGGTGTCATAAACAGCCAATCATCAGCTTGCCAAGGCAAAGGTAAGAAAGCAATGGGGTAGGGGAGGGAATACAATCAATCTCTCCTACTGGGGTATATTGTGGAGTGTGTGTGTGTGTGAGTGTGTGTATATGCACACGCTAATTAACATAGGAATAAAACATGAATAAAAAACTAAAATGCATAAGAGTAACAAGAGGTTTACAGACGTCAGTGGTTAAAATTTTCCAATATATGATTAATTGATTGTGAATAACTGAATATTGTATGGTTTGAAAAGCATGGAAATTGCTATTAAGCTATAAAAAAGCATGAATATCCCAACTGTATTTGCCACAGAATAAAATTATGAACTATACTAAATTCCATCCATGTCAGTAAAATTTCTGATCTAATATAGAAATATTTTAAAATTAAAATGTAGATCTCATTCATAGAGAAACGCCTGCTTTAGGTGTGGTATTTAGTTATAATATAAAAAATGGTTTAAATTTGTCAGCAAAGCTATTTAGTGTAGTACCCAACAAAATTAGCCGTTTTTTATAGAGGTTCTTCCAATAAATGCTATATGGTATCCCTACACCGTTAACATATACCAAGCTAATTTAGTGTGTTTTGGGGAATTTGTGGTTTTGTAAATTTTAATGAAATTTTATAGGTTGTGAGAACTGAACTGTTAAGATTTGTTTCATTCCGGTACAAATCATTTCCCCAAACTGTTGAACTTTGCTACCTATTATTTACATTTTAGACAATTTTTAAAGAATGAATTATATATTTTAGCAATCGCCAGTTTCGCCCCTGCCGCGCTCTGAACATAACTTCTCCGGCTTCCAAGCTTATACCTCTCATATTAAGGGGGAATGGGGGATGGGGTTATTAGCACTGTTAGAAAAAGAGGAGGAAACTGCAACACCAAGAACTCTTGAAGTAAATGCCTGTCTCCTCAACCTGCACAATCTAGTAAAGGTTCCTCTCCCACATATGTGCTAGTCGTTTCTGACTCTAGGGGGCAGTGCTCATCTCTGTTTCAAAGCCAAAGATCCAGCGCTGTCCAAAGATGTCTCCGTGGCCATGTGGGTGGGATGACTAAATGCTATTACCTTCCAACCAAAGTGGTCCCTATTTTTGTACTTGCATTTTTATGTGCTTTTGAACTGCTAGGTTGGCAGAAGCTGGGACAAGTAACGGGAGCTCACTGTTACACAGTGCTAGGGATTCGAACCGCCAAACTGCCTATCATTCTGATTGACAAGCTCAGCATCTTAGCTATATCCAAATTAAACTCCCCAAGGAGGAGAGAGCTTTCATTTCTCACTTATGAGCGGAGGGGAGATAATACCATGATCTTAAAAGTAGAATTAAAGCTTTTCAAAATGATTAAATGAATTCAAATGAATGATAAAATTAAGGTGGCTATTTTTAAAGCAAAAAAGGCATACTTCCATGGAAAGTTTCCATATTTCAACATCTGATCTGAATTTAAGAGGAAGATTAAAAATTTAAGAAGAATCTTTAGTGTCTAATCAGAAACAGCTCTGCTTTCATGGGATCAGACTGTGAGTGTCTCTCCTGATTCAAAATACAAGAGAGCATTTGGGAACAAGGTGAAATACGCTTTAGGTCCCCCTTCACGTAAGTTCAGGTTACAATATACCCAGATGGATTTTTTTTAATGACACTGGATTCCCAAAGAAAAGAACAATGATAGCTTTTAAGTTCTGGTGGGTGACTTTAAATATGTGTTATGATAAAGTGCAAGATCTATTTCAAAAGTATTCTATACTTGATAGAAGTCCATA
The DNA here is from genome assembly GCF_009769535.1 of Thamnophis elegans. NCBI lineage: Eukaryota > Metazoa > Chordata > Lepidosauria > Squamata > Natricidae > Thamnophis > Thamnophis elegans. The sequence continues at coordinate 2,499,971 of NC_045551.1, forward strand.
AATCATTGACGCTACATTTCTCTTAAATTATCCTTAGTGCTGATTTCTCAGATTCAGCTAGCCGCTTTCTCAGAAAGAAGATTGAAAAGGAAAAGCAGTGAAGATCCTAGGCTGCTCTCTTTATAAGCATGGTTCATTTATGATGATTCCATTCAGTGTCCCCTGAACCTATTCACAGTAATGGTGAAAAGAATATTCCTTGAAACCGTGTCAAGCTAAAATATAATTCAGCTCAGCAACAGTGATTTTATCAAGGGACTGAAAGCTGCATTATGGAAGCCACACATTCCAATCAAAAGCATATTTATTTTTCTTATACAAAATGGCGAACACATCAATGCTTAATATAAATTTGAAACCATTATATGAGAAGATGTCATCCCTAAATGTCATCCCTTGCCCTGGTTTCAAAGTAATTATCAACCTGAAACTATCATAGAAATGAAATATCTATGTCAAGCATGTGTGATTACATAGAACTGGTATGCACATTTCAAGCTACTTCTAGCAGTAACTTGAATCAGTTTATATTAACTCAGACCAATTTCCATACTTTCTGGCAGTGATCATAGACAAGTATCTTCTCAAGTGTGATACCATGGGTCTTGGAGATGCCAGATCAGCTTTTCTGAATATGCCTTAGACCAGTGTTATACTCAAGTCATCTTCATGTGGTGTATCAGTACTTTTTCCCCTTCACTAAACCGGGTGTGAGCATGCCCAGCATGTGACACATCCGAGCCGCGGGCTGCAAGTTTGACAGCCCTCCTTAGTCGGAACACTGTCTCTTGTTTAAATTGTAATACTTTAAAAAAAAAAACTTTCCTTGCTCAAACTCCAGATAATATAATGATGAAATCTCATGAAACACAAAATATTTAGCTAGCTTGAGATCGTTGTAAGTAGGCAGTTAGCCAACAACGGACATATTTGAAAAATAAGAGCCACCTTGTAGACATTTGATGTTCCCATTTAGATCCGTCTCAAATAATATCAAACAAAAAAAGTGTGATTCAGGCAATTTCTTCCAAACTGAATTTACAACTCTTGGTAGATTAACGTTCTGAATTTTGCTCACATTTGCTGAAATTCTCATGAATCTGGACATTTTATTCCTACAAGAATGATGTTTTTAATGTTAAGTTTTTCCAGCTATGACAATTCATTGTTTTTTTTTCTAAAATAATTTCCCCCTATTGCTGTTGTTATCATTGTTGTTATTTTGGAACCATGAGTAGGGAAAAAGAGAAAAAAAAGAAAATTGCTATAGGTAGTAAAATGAGTGAATTTAATTAGTAAAACTAAGGAACTGGTGAAGAATTTTTCAGCCTCACTTTTGTTAAGAAGGTTGACGTATTGATGATGTTGTAATCCTGAATTGACCAAAAAGTAGGGAAATTATATGGAGATAAAAATGAAAGTGGTAATCATAAACATTTCTACTTATTCAGAAAAGCATATTACATAAATGAAATGATTGTTTACATTTGGAGATGATATTTTTTCCAGACATAATTTTTAACTTACAAAAATAAACTTGAACGTTTTCTGTTTTAGCTAATTTAATATGCCATGTGTAAGTCATGATTATCTGAAATGGAAGATTGTTCCTTTTGGTCTAGTTTAGTTGTAATTGTAGTTAGTAGTTTATTAGTTTTGTATGCTGCCCGCTCTCGGAAGACTCCGGGCGGCTTACAATAAAAAGGAAGGGGGAAAATATAAGATAACACAACAATTTAAAAGTACAGCAACATTCATAACTTAAAGTGGGGCTGGAAACTTCAACAGCCCCAGTCCTGCCGGAAAAGCCAGGTCTTAATAGCTTTACGGAAGGCCGGAAGGCCGGTAAGGGTCTGGATCAGTGCATGATTTTCTTCCCCAAAGAATCATATATTCAGTTACTTTTCCTCAGTAACACAGATTGTTTTGCAGGTAGCCCTCCACAATTTGGATCAGAATTTCTTTTCCTTTTTTAGGGGAGGGGGAGTGTGTTTAACATTTTATAGTTTATAGCAGGGGTGTCAAACTGGTGACCCGCAGACCTGATGCGTCACAGGCAGGCCACACCCACCCCAGCTCCTCAAATGGGAAAAATGTCATGATGGCACGGGTTTGACACCCATGGTTTATAGAATAAAATACAAAAGCAAATAGTGAGACACATAGGGGAGGGGAAGGGGGAAAGAGAATTGAGGAAGGAGAGGAAAGCGGGAAAAAAAAGGTCTTGACTTCCGACTCCCTCTGTTGCCGTAAAATAAAGCATGAACATCAAACCTTGACTTTTTGCTTTTCCATAATAGCCATTTCTATAACGACAAATCAATCTAATCAGTAAAACTCAAAAATCAAAGTTTCATTTTTTTCCCACCTCAAGCACAAAGTCCACATAAGTCGCTTATGTCAATCCTGTTGTAACTCTGAATAGTTGCTAACATAGCAATAGCAATAGCAGTTAGACTTATATACCGCTTCATAGGGCTTTCAGCCCTCTCTAAGCGGTTTACAGAGTCAGCATATCGCCCCCACAGTCTGGGTCCTCATTTCACCCACCTCGGAAGGATGGAAGGCTGAGTCAACCTTGAGCCGGTGAGATTAGAACCGTTGAACTGCAGATAACAGTCAGCTGATTAAGTGGCCTGCAGTACTGCACCCTAACCACTGTGCCACCTCAGCTCTAAAGAATAACATATGGTTGTAAGTTGAGGACTAGCGTTAATAGTTTCCTTTTGACTTAAGCAGAAATGTTATTATAGGCAGAACTTTTATTATATTTTGAATTTCAAACTAAAAAGGGGTAAAAATGATCAGCACTAACTTCACTGAATAAAAATCCTTGCAGCACTTCCTAGCAGTCATATATTGCATAATGCTCACTTTTCACTTTTCAAATAGTTTAGCAAAAATGTGGGATTTTTTATATGCAAAAACAAGGACACATTTGGGAACACTTACGGGGACATGGCAGTATATTATTTTTTTTTAAAAAAAACCTGTCACTCAATGGCAATTACCATCACTGCAATACAATATGTCATTTTAGACAAATTCTATGAAGATAAAATGGTGGCTATGACAGCTGCTATTATTGTTTGCAAGTTTTATAAACTACATTTTTAGTTTTACAGCTACAAATTTTACTCTTGTCTCTGAAAATCCATGAAGCTGGACTCTGTAATGTAAACAACGTTAGAAATTTGAAGGCTTAGGTCTCTGTCATTTATTTCACATAATTATCAACACATATCATTGTATAAAACATTACAAAAACAATTTTCCTTTAATAGACATCAAAGTAACAACAGATGTGGGCATGCAGAAGTAAATATCACATTTAATTTATATTTATCCCAAGTATTTTGTGATTAATTCTGTTAAATAAGAACTATGTTTGAACTAAATTATTAATAATTTGAGCACAGGAATGTGTCTTTTCAAAAAGACCCTATTTTCATATATCCATAGATAGATAGATAGATAGATAGATAGATAGATAGATAGATAGATAGATAGATAGATAGATAGACAGACAGACAGACAGACAGACGACAGACAGACAGACAGAGAGAGAGAGAGAGAGAGAGAGAGAGAGAGAGAGAGAGAGAGAGAGAGAGAGAGAGATCAGTAGGTAGATAGATAGATCGGTAGAGATAGGTAGGTAGGTAGGTAGGGAGGTAGGTAGGTAGGTAGGTAGGTAGGTAGGTAGATAGATAGATAGATAGATAGATAGATAGATGATAGATAGATAGATAGATAGATAGATAGATAGATAGATGATAGATAGATAGATAGATAGATAGATAGATAGATAGATAGATAGATAGATAGATAGATAGATAGATAGATCTTATTTCCCCTTGGAAAGAATTGCAAATGTTCCTTTTATAAGAAAATAAATTTATGAAGTCATTTCATTTATTTCGTCTTATCTATAACCCTCTGTCCATGATATTAACATGAAGGATTATTTTATCTGTTTACCAACCCAGACATAATAACAAAGAAGGAATTTTAGGAATCTGTAGTTTAGACATTTTTTTAAAAAAAGTCAGTCACAATTAGCAACACTGTCATGGTTTGCCTTAATTTAGAATAGTTCTGTAAAATGAACATTATGAATGAAAGTGGAGAACAGAACAAAAAAGATGACTTGCCTAAGGCTATCAGTAAGAGACTCAAAATATTTTCTTAGTGCTATCTTGTAGGAAAGATGATGATTACTGTGCTATGCAGAGTAATATGCAACTTATGCCATGAGAAAGTCTTAGAGCCAGTTTGGTCTACTCTAATGGTAAAGGCCTTAGGCTAGAAAAGTTGTGTTCTTAGCCATGTAAGTCAACTGGATAACCTTGGGCCAGTCACTCTTCTTATCCCAATTCACTTCAGAGAGGTTGTCTTAGGGAAAAAAAGGAAGAAGTGTTCGATATATTCAATGCCTTGAGTTGTGTATGGAAATGATGAAGTTGAGTTGTAAACACATGCATATTTACATGCTACAGGAATTTCAGAAAGAAATCATGTATATTAGAAGATGAACTAAAAAGGTACAGTTTCAATAATATAGTGTTATAGTAGCAGTTAGACTTATATAGTGCTTCATAGGGCTTTCAGCCCTCTCTAAGCGGTTTACAGAGTCAGCATATTGCCCCCCACAGTCTGGGTCCTCATTTCACCCACCTCGGAAGGATGGAAGGCTGAGTCAACCCTGAGCCGGTGAGATTAGAACCGCTGAACTGCAGATAACAGTCAGCTGGAGTGGCCTGCAGTACAGCACCCTAACCACTGCGCCACCTCGGCTTTCCATCTTCCAATTCTTTTAACACAATGTCAGGCAGGACCACATGTGATGTTCCAATTAAATAGATGATGGATAATGACTATGCACAGGAATATTCTCAACTAATGGTTAGCAGCTGCTGGAAGTTGGATAGGGATCAATGGAATTCAAAGTGGGTTGGACTTAGGGCATTTGTGGTTATGTAGAGATTTTAGCTAATACATCTTTGACCCCACACTCAGGCTCTTCCCCTTTGTCTCCTACACAAACCTTAGCTTTCTACTCATGCTTAATATACAATACTTAGTCTTCTATTCATATAGACATGGTTAAATGCTTGAGTGTCTATAGAACTTGTAGGAAAATGCCAAACAATCAGACTTTACTGTTTAGGGCCAATACCTAAGGACAAGTTCTGTTAGTTTATCACCCAATAAATTTGGGATCATGCTATGAAAATTCAACTATAAATAAGTGATGGTAGATGGTGAGCCCTACATGGCTCAGGACCTGGATATCTACGAGACCGTTTTCTGCCGCACACCTCCCTAAGACCGATAAGATCGCACAGGGTGGACCTTCTCCAGGTGCCATCAGCTAGACAATGTCGGCTGGCGGCACCTCGGAGGAGGGCCTTCTTTGTTGCCGCTCCGGCCCTATGGAACGAACTACCCCCAGAGATCTGGACCCTACCCACTCTCATGGCCTTCAGAAAAGCGATTAAAACCTGGCTATTCCGGCAGGCCTGGGGCTGTTGACCTCTTGACCGAGGTCCCCGCTTAGACTGGGTGCATGCGTGTTTCTTTTTAATCTGTTCTCTTCTGTTCGTCTTTTTACATTTTTTGTGAAATTTTATTTCTGTAAGCTGCCCTGAGTGCTTCGGGATTGGGCGGCCTATAAATTTAATAAATAGAATAGAATAGAACAGAATAGAATAGAAATTCCCTGCTGATTTTTAATAGGGGAACAAATAAAGTAACTTGCAAAAAATGAAAGCAAAACCAATAATTTCCTGGTTCTTTAATGGAAAAATGGTCCTCCGTAACTTGTTTTGGCTACCAGGAATAAGAGCAACGTGTCTTCCAATGTGGAAGGATTGCTTCCTTCCATCTTGAAAGTTTCAAACTTTGTTGTTATTTTTTAAGTTAATTGCTGTCCGAAGACCGCAATGAAAGTGAAAATATGTATTTTAAGCCAGGCACAATTTCTTTTAAAAAAGAATTTGTTAAGAATAGACAGCTCAGGTCATCACAACTGGGTCATTTCTAAGAAAGATTGTACTTTGCATGCTATCCTAAGGTAATAAAATGCAATCCTACCGACTGATGCCATTTGCACATCTAAATGTAGTAAGAGAAATAAAAGGCAACCTCAGCATTTGTAATATCTAAATATGTAGCATTTTTAAATGATTTCCCGTGCTTAATATTCTGCCTATATTCTAATGATTAGCAGAATGAGCTTGATCCACTGCTGAATTCAGTGTGCCATCTCTGGAAAATAATCTACATAAACTCATCACTATGCAGTTGAAATAGCTTGCAATAAGGGGACATCAATTGGTGCCAAGTCTAGGCAGCACAATTTGTGGATGAGCAAAATAAAAGCCAATAACATTTATTTGAAAGGAGGCAATGTAAACATTATAATGGAATACTGGAGCAAATTGTATTTTCCTCGGCACATTTACAAAACGGCACCATCTTGGCAAATAACCGCAAATCCAATTATTCAAAGCAAGTGAATAAAATTCCAAAGGAGTGAATAAAAAAAGGGTAATGTTGATAAATAAAGTTTATAGACAAGCCATGTTCAATTCAGCAAATGCCAATATTTGGATTTATAAAAGCACTGAAAGCAAAATGTTTGGAGATTAATAGGCTCTCTGATGGAAAAAAAAATCAGAAACAATTGCAAAATATTACGTAACTCGAACTAAAGCCATCTTTGGGTGGTTATGGATTATCTGGACCGTTTTTAGTCAGGATTTGGACTGGGCCACAGTACTCAGACAACATTAGTCACACTTGGAAGGATAGGGTGGAGTGTCCATCCTGGCTCTTCTGAATCCATCAGTGCTTTTGACATCATTGATCATGGTACCTTGCCGGACAGGCTCCTGGGATCGGAAGTTGGAGGCAATATTTTGCAATAGTTAAATTCCTGTTCTGTCCCCCCTTCTCCGCTCGTTCAAAGATGACAGGCAGACAAACTTAAAAGGAAAGAACTTTATCAGTCCTCGGCTCAGACTGGCTGCGAGCCCAAAAATAAACATAAATAAAGTCTCTGGCAAGAAGATAACAGAATGCAAACAAAACTCTTACAAAGCAATTCACTTCTCCAAGTGTCTCCTTGAATCAGGGTTACAGAAAGCAAATCACTTCTCCAAGTGTCTCTCACAAACAAACCATGACAGATGAATGATGAACGTTGACTCCTGCAACCAGGGCGTGGCACCATCAGTCCTTTATCACCAGAAGACGACACTAACGAGCCCCAACTGCCTTGTTAATCTTGCATCTCGACTCAACTCACAGCAAACTTCTGCTGAGTCACAACACTTCCTTTCTCCACAGTTAGTTCCAGTCAATGCTTAATTGGGGAGGAGAAATCCACCCTAGGCCTCTATTATATGGGATGCATTAGGTCTCAGTTCTCTCTGCCCTCCTATTTAGCATCTTTTGAAGTCACAGGGAGAGGTCCTATGCCAGCATGAGTTTTGGTATCAGTATGCCGTTGATCCCTAATTATGCATCTCAACCCCATGCAGGCCAAGTGATGATGTTCAGGAACTGGCTCAGTGCCCAGAAACTATAATGATCTGGATGGGGAGAAATGAGTTGCAGCTCAACTCTAGCAAATATGGATTGTTAATTAATTAATGAATGAAATTTTAAATGTTAAAATATTAAATTCATTAAAACGTTAATTTAAGTGGACGGATTGATTATTATTGCTCCCTTTTTTTAAAAAAGGATATCTGCAGCTTGCATCAAAGGCAGACCATTCGTACAACTGAACTTTGCAACTTTCACTGTCCCTATGTGCAGAATATTAAGCCACATAGCAGTGGTGGGTTTCAAAAGTTGTTCGAACTACTCTGTGGGTGTGGCCTCCTTTTTGGGAGTGGCTTGCCGCCCATGTGACCGGATGGGAGTGGCTTGCCGCCCATGTGACCAGATATGAAGATGCCACCGACACTTGTCAGAACCACCTTAAATTACCTCACACACAGCACTGGCATGCATAAGAATATGATGTAAACTTGTTTTTTAAAAGGCATCTTTGGTTTGCGTTAAAACAACTCCAACACACGCAATGTTCTGATTGCACCAAACAGTAGTGCAGTATCCTTACCTTTCACAGAGGCACTGAGTTGTATAAATAGGAGCATGATAGTGTAGAATAATCATATCTAATGACCAGTGGTGGGTTTCAAAAAGTTTTGGACCCTCTTCTGTAGGTGTGGCCTGCTTTCCGGGTCCACTGGTGGAACCTCTTCTAACCGGTTCGGTAGATTTGACGAACCGGTTCTACCGAATAGGTGCAAACTGGTGGGAAACCACCTCTGCCACATAGTCATAATATGTGATATCTTTTTTTTTTAAGGACGTCTCACTATCGATATCATTTACTACCTTCAAACTGGCACAGTAATGAGTAACGAAAGTTCAGATGTTCAGTACTTTGAATCACACTTTATAATGCTGGCTTTATTGGTTTTAAAATTGGCTTTCATCACGTAAGGGAGCTCACCATGATTTTTTTTTTAGGTTTAAATGCAAACAAGCCTTCCCCAATTATAAATCAGAGAGTTTAATTTCACAGAGCAGCTACACACCAAGAAGCCAGTTCCTACCCAAAGGAATGTTGATAAGATAAAAGAATTACAGAAAAAACTAAAGGTCAGTTCCACTGTGGTTACTCTTTTAACATTAAAAGGACTTACCGTGTAAAACAATCAAACGTGGGAAGGCGGGGGATGAAGAATAAGAATTTCAAGGCTGTATTTTTAATTAAGCCAAAAATCAGAGGCGTTTAAGAGAGCTCACTTTCAGGCCAGAGGCAACATAAATTAAAGCAATGCGCAAATAATTCCTTGATCTAATCGGACACTTTCAAGATATAAAATATATATTTTTAGACAGATTTGTTGAACATCTGCTCTGATGCACAACCCTCATATGTGAATGCATGCTTTTGTTTGTTGACTAGATATATCGGGACAAACTATTTTCATAGCATTGTGTTCAGTCGGAGAAGCAGCTGGCATGGCACTTTATCAATGCGCTGCTAAGAGATCTGTAATTTTAAAGACAGAGAATGGAAGTTGTTGTTGATTCTGCTGGCTCAAATTTCAGTAAAGTTAATAAGACATGCCACTAAAATAGGACTAACACATCTAGCAGTTCAAATATGCAGCAGCTTACTAGATTGATCTCTTTGCAACCATCTGCGGATACTTTGCAGTTCAGGTATAGCAAGTCTTCAAAATAAGTTCAATTTCTGATTATTTCACACTCCTGTCTATGCAGTTCTGTTGTCAACAACACCAAAATAGTGTGAGATTTTATAGCAATAACAATAGCAGTTAGACTTATATACCGCTTCATAGGGCTCTCAGCCCTCTCTAAGCGGTTTACAGAGTCCCCTCAGTCTGGGACCTCATTTCACCCACCTCGGAAGGATGGAAGGCTGAGTCAACCCTGAGCCGGTGAGATTTGAACCGCTGAACTGCAGATAACAGTCAGCTGAAGTGGCCTGCAGTACTGCACCCTAATTACTGCGCCACCTCAGCTCTTTATGAGATTTTTTCCCCTCGGCTCTTTATGAGAATTTTTCCCCCAAATCTAGGCATGGTATATATGTAGATCTCCCATCCAAGGATTAACCGTGATTGCTCTACTTAAGTTTTGAGCACAGGAAAGACAGACAGTTGCTGCTCCCTGTGAAATTAGTTACACCAGCCTTATTAATCCATAGGACATGAGACTGTTTCCCCTTGTTCCATAAAAAATTAAATATATACCTAAATAATCTCTTGCAGACTCATATACCATAGCATTTCTCATTTGGCAGACCATTCATTATGTTAGCATAATTAAACATTTTCATGTAAAGTGTAAAATGAATTCAGGGTTTTTTTTTAAAAAAAACATTGCACAAAGACAGAACACTTATCTGTGTGCAAGATTGTGAAGCTTCATTTACTCGCAATCCATTAGTGATTCTTCCAATTTCATTAAATGCCTTCCAAGGTCAAATAACTATAGCTATTTGTTAGCTAGCTCATAACAGTTGAGGAGAGCCATGATGTTTCAGATTTTTAAAGCTGATTCTGAGCTGTAGCCAAAGCAAAGTGTGAACCACCTTGAATTGGCTGATAGTATCTTCCCAAACAAGTATTTCAACCTCATCTACCCTTCACTGTGTGCAATTAGAAACGGCAATACCTGATTTAAATTGAATTGGTTGATATAGATGTGACCATTTAACTTATGGAGTATCTAAGTCATCCAGGTCATGGTTGTCCCAAAGATGCATTTTCAAGAGGAAACTGGACTTTCTTATTTGTTCTTTAAAGATGTTCACTTCTCATCCAAGACGTTTCTTCAGCTCTGAATGGATGGTGGGGAATGGAAGGATTTATATTCTTTGCAGACAGCTGCAAATGAGTAGGACTATGGAGCCACCTTGGAACTGTTGAAGGATTGTGTTGTAGACTAGAGATGAGGATGTCGTATCCTCTTCCTCTGTTGAGAGAGGGCTGTTCAGTTTTGACATAAATGGCCTCTTCGACCCCTCTCTCAAACCAGCAGTCCTCTTGTTCCAAATGTAGACTGTTGAGATGAGAAAAAGATGACAATTCCTTTTGTTATCCAGAAACCAGAAGTAAATGCCAGTTTCCAACAAAAATGTAAATCCAAGACAGGGACCATGGGACACTGCCAATTTCCACGAGGGCAGGCTGGTTGTTGAACACCCTAAATGCATCCACAAGACTGCAATGGGGCAACCATTGGAATTTTGAATCTGGGTTGTAAGTACTTTTATTTGGGGGGGGGGTGTCTGCTGTATCTTCAAATACTTACTAAGGACTGGAAGCTAAAACATATAAAGAACAGTTGCTGGAATTGGGTATGTCTAGTTTAATGAAAAGGACTAGGGGTGACATGATAGCATGTTTCAATACCTCAGGAGTTTCCGCAAATAAGACTGAATCGAACTATTCTCCAAGGCACCTGAAGGCAGAACAAGAAGCAATAGATGAAAACTAATCAAGGACAGAAGCAACCTAGAACTAAGGAGAAATTTCTTGACAGTTAAAACAATTAATCAGTGGAAGGACTTGCCTCCAGAAATTATGATTGCTACAACACTGGAAGTTTTTAAGAAGAGATTGGACAACCATTTGTCTGAAATTGTATAGAGTTTCCTGCCTGGGCAAGGGGTTGGACTAGAAGACCTCCAAGTCCCTTCCAACTTGTTATTCTGTTCTATTCCCAATTGTAAATCAAGATTACCTTTAAAGGGGAAACTTGTTAATTGCTTTTACTATCAAGCTACTCTTATTATTAGGAAGATTTTCCAAACATTCAATTGGAATTTGCTGTTATTTAAATATCTCATTCTATATTCTGAACCCTTCGGCTGATGGAAAACAGCCCTTGGACATTTTCTAAAATGGGCTTATTTATTTCTATCCTTTCTCTGTTTTGAAGATGCCCCAATATTTAACATAGTTTAAAAATGTGAACATTCCTGAAGTATCCATCTCATTACATCTTTGCTGTTTCTAATAATGATAGGCAATATTTTCTCTAGCTAAGACAAGGGTCAAGAAGCCAGCAATAATTCTGAGAAGTTTCATGATAAATGTTGGCATTTGAATACAGAGCTTGTTATGCAGCATGTTAGAACTGCTATCCAAAAATCACTTTATGTCAGACTGAAGAAAATATTTTGCCAGTTTAGCAATAGCAATAGCAGTTGGACTTATATACCGCTTCAGCCCTCTCTAAGCGGTTTACAGACTCAGCATATTGCCCCCAACAACAATCCGGTCCTCATTTCACCCACCTCGGAAGGATGGAAGGCTGAGTCAACCTTGAGCCGGTGAGATTTGAACCGCCGAACTGCAGAACTGCAGTCAGCTGAAGTAGCCTGCAGTGCTGCATTTAACCACTGCGCCACCTCGGCTCTGTATATTATGCTTTTATATTATGCTTTTATTACGCTTTTTTCCCCCTCTTACATTTTATAATATATTTTCAATATATTTACTTTTCATTCATTCTCTCAATCAAAGCTTCATCCAGCTTTCAGCACCCCAGCTCCTAATCCTTTTAGCAGGCAAATAAAATTCAGGTGAGTTGCATATTCCCAGCTCTCTTATTATGCAGCAATTCACAAGAATTTCTTAGGCTGCAGCCAGATGCTGAGGGAGATGCATTAATGCTTCTAAACACTTGCAGGCCTATAGTTCTGCCTTGCCATTTTATGAGAAACATCTAATAAAGTAAAGCAACCTTGCCACATGGTCTGTAGTAAGTTTTATGTCATACAGTATAACCTGGACCTGGAATTGAAATAAAATATAGAAATTATTTTTGTCTCAATTATTTTGAGTTTCTTATTCTCCTATCTAGTTACATTTTGGATGATCCCAAATGTGTTTTTAAAGCATGTGTGATCTATTTGTCTAGAGCCGAGGTGGCGCAGTGGTTAGAGTACTGATGTTTATGATGACACACTGTCCCAGGGTCCTGTGACACACACGGACCCCTCTTTGTGCCCTTCTGACAAGCAAAGTCAGTGAGAAAAGCAGATTCACTTAACAACTGTGTTATAACTTAACAACCACAGTGCTTCATTTAACAGTTCTGGCAAGAGAAGTCATAACATGTGCCCAAACTCACTTAACTGTCCTGCTTAGCAACATAACTTTTGGGATCTATTGCAGGGGTGGTATACACTTACCTTCATGTTCTGTTCCCACACCAACAGACACGCCGAGTCAAAGATACTTTCCAGAAATTTAACAGACAGACAGGTCCTTGGCAGCAAGCCAGGATAGATAAGCCGTGGCAGCAATCCAAAACATATAAGTCTTGGCAGCAATCCAGTCTGCCAAGCTCACAATTCTGTTCTCCAACATTAGTTCCTGCGTTGACTTCTGCAAGAGGGGCATGTGCTCAAGCAGTCTTTTTATAGTCTGGAGAGGAGCCTAATGACCACCAGCTGAGTTCAATTACCTCCTGTACTTGCACAACTGTTCCTGACTCCTATTAGCTCTTCGGTGCCGGGCATCCAGGAACAACTCACTGTTGGCGTGGCTCACTCTCCCTTGTCTCCTCTCCACTGGTCCAAGGCTCAGGCACCTCCTGGTGGCCAACCAGCTTCTCTGCGCCCTGCTCGGAGTCAGAACCCTGTCCAGGGTCCTCCATCCTCCAGAGCCAACTCATAGGCCCCTCACTGTTGGAGTCTGGTGGCAGCTCCAACAGCTCCTGTTGGGCCACAACACCTACCAGTTGCAAATGTGAGAGCCCACCTCCGCGCGCCAGATCCTTCGTGCATGTGCTTTTGGTGAAACAATGGCCTAAATGGATGCCGTAGAGACAGGGGGTGTGTGGAGTACCCACAATTTCTGTTATCAGTTTGGGCAATCTGGTCGAAACTGGTAGAATACCACCTCTGATCTATTGTGGTCGCAAGGCTGGGATGTGGCTGGTAAATTGTTCACCACCAGAAAAAGAACACCTTGCCACTGTACTGAGCTGACTTTTGAAGGGGAGCACAGGATCAAAGAGATTCCAAGGATGAAATTTTATATTTAAGGAGAGAGAACAAAGTTTAATCCAATTAAAATCTCCATTCGTGCATACAATAACCAACAAAGCCAGTTTCTTGTAATTTCAGGATCACCTCTTACCCAGTGGTGAAATTCAATTTTTTTACCACTGGTTCTATGGGCGTGGCTTGGTGGGGGTCGCAGGGGAAGGAGACTGCAAAATCTCCATTTCCTCCCCACTCTGGGGTCAGCCAGAGGTGGTATTTGCTGGTTCTTTGAACTACTCCAAATTTCCGCTACCGGTTTTCCAGAACCTCTCAGAACCTGCTGAATTTCACCCCTGCTTACCACTAATCCATTTCACCTTTCCACCAGTTCTTCTTTGTTTTCTATAGTATTTCATTCTTATATAAGAATAAGATGACTTTCAGAAATCGTTTGGAAAAATAACTTGGCTTCCCACTTTTTACCTCTTGATCAAAGCTGGGCAACTTTTTCTAGCTAGGGTTACTTCAACTTTGAATAGAATTACCAGAAATTGATATTCCTAAATTTAGGCAGGTTAGTACAAAAACAAAGTTTAGATTTAGCTTAGGTATAAATTAATTACAACTAAATATAGTTACAGCAGTTGTCCCTGTATTTTTATAATTTACCATATGTTCCCACGCCCATCTATTTTTGATGGTATCCAGATTTCAGTTCATGCTTTTTGGAATTTGTGAATTACCACATTCAGCACAGGAAAAGCAACGAATTATGCCTTTAATTTTAATCTGTAGTTTTCAACTTGCATAAATTAGCTGGAAATATTCAAATTAAAGGCAGCCTGGAATATCTATTAATAGGCAATAGTAGAAAAATTAAAATATTTTGTGGTGCTGATGGTGGCTGTTGAATAAGGGATTGTTTTTTATTTTTGGGGGGACATTATGACATTTTTTTGGGGGGGAAACACCTTATGAATGGATAGAGTTTTATTAAGGTGGAGAGAAAAAAATCATTTCTAGATCCCTTAAAAAAATTAGAAGTACATAATTGCTACCGTTACTCATAGCAGGATTAAGTTTGCATATGAAAACAGAGCCTCCCCCTGCAGATGGAAAGGGCTTTTTTTTTCTTTTAAATCTTTGGTGAATGGAGATTAGTGTCCTGAAAGGAAAGACTAAATATAATAAAGAATCTCTCTACAAGCGCACCTGTGAATCTTGGCAAGGGGGGGAAATGATTTCATAGCCCTGAATAGCTTAGTTATCTTGGGTATAGAGGCCTACAGTTATTTTAGATAAAGGCAGCCATATTATTTGAAAAAAAGCTGATGACACTGCACTTCAGATAAATCTTCACAGTTCTGTTAAGCACCTCAAGCGAGAAGGGGGAAAAATGTTTTTCTTTCCTCACATGGAATGAGATTTTATTCCAAATTCTGACTAAAAATAACTGAATTGTCCCCTTGAGACAGGTGTAGCTTTATTTGGGGACAGCCTGTGGGTTCATTGATTCCCCACCCCACTCTTTCCTTTGAACGTTTCAAAATGCTTTTAAAATTCTCCTTAGTTTTATAGGATACAAGGTTATTTTGCAAAAAAAAAGCTTTGTGTAGTATAGAATTGCTGGATACTGCTTAATCTTGGATATGGCGCTAGCTAAATGCCATGCTGGAACCTCACAGCCTGAATTATGATATTATGATATGATATGCATTAGAGAGATACATATTTTATAGCATAATTTATTTTCTCTTGTAACAGTGGCCAGAAGTGAAAACAATTGACCTTCAGCTATTAATGCATTTCAAGCATAGGGGATTGATTAATTATATAGGCTTTTTTTTCTATTTGGAGATTATAAGTAGGGTAATTTCAATAGGTTAGGTGGACTTCAAGGTTCCTCGAAAATTCATAACTAATTGGGCATGCTGACCCAATTCAACTGGTTTGCCAAAGCCAGGTTCACCAATCCACATTCTTGTCCATTGTGGGTCAAAATAAAATATATAGATTTACTCCGTAGAGCTTGTCATGACTTATCTCTGTGAGACTTTTTCAAGTTTCTGAATCTGTGCATTGATCGTGATTGTTTGCAAGAAAATTATGCCAATACAAAGGCATAATTTGGCAGGCGTGTGTTCTGGATATGAAAGATGTGCTCAATATCGCCTAGTCTTCTTTTGGGGTAAATGGTAGTATAATATGATATATGCCTTTCATTGCAATTGTTTTATTTATTTGCTTTGTCTAGGGAATACCCAAAACATTATCTCATATCACAGGCCAGAGTTAGATGACCTTGAATGAAGGCACTGGATGAGTATTCATGGATGTTTCAGAAAACGAAGTTATCAGACTAAGAATAGCCTGGCTTTTGCAAAAGTATATTTAGCTGAGTTTAAATGACTTATGAAATGTATAGACTAGAAGCAGAATTAATGTAAAAATACCCCAGAAAGTTGTTGTTTTTTTTTTAAATCCCACCTTCCAATATAACTGGAAGAAATGCAATGAGGCAGTCTGATAAAGAAGAATCGTAAGGAAGGATAGATGGAAGCCTGGGGAAAAGACTAGAAACAGAACTGAAGCAATTTCAATTTAATTTCAATTTAATAAAATTTGTATGCCACCCACTCCCTTGGGAATTTCTTGACTCAGACTTTTTATTCAAATTGTGAAATTGTAACTCCAGTGCCTACTGCTGTAAAATCTGGCATATAGCATTTCTGGGCTTAAATAACTTCTTTTAATTCATCCAAGCAGGGAGTAAGAAGGATCAGTTTCTTTAAAACTGTGTAATCAGCCTAGTTTTACAACTTTAAAGTTCTGGCAATGTTATATTAGAATTTGTCTTTCCTTTTCTACCCAGTAGAGAAAGATTATATGTCAGAAAAAGCATGATGACTCATCAAAGCAAGAGAATATATGTTGCCATCAGCACTGATTATCTACCAACAAAACTTCTCAGCTTGCCAGAAATCCCAACAACTGAACATAGTAATTGCTGGGCATGTGAGGGAAGAGATTATAGCTTGCAGGAAAACATCATAGGCAACAATTGACAGAAAAAAACCCAAATGAAATATTTTGCAGAACTTTCAACATTCATATATATAAATGCAAGACAACCATTCTTCATCAAAGAGATTGTAAGCAGGAAATCAAAAAGAGTTTGATGAATTGAATTTCTGATTGGCAATTTAATGGCTATGAGATTTGTGCCTGAAGACATAACCTTTTTTGCAGGCATTCATTGCTATTCAGTGAAATTCACTCAGCCCAGGAAAATCCTCAACACTGCAAGAATATTGAAGCCCTGGGATTATAGCTTTAGGTAGTGGTACTTCAAATCTTCTGTAATTATACACTTTCTGTCCACATCACTGCTTCCCAACCTCTAAATCCAACTGGGATGTCTTTATCATACAAATAAATAATGAAATGCCTAAAAATATTCTTTCAAATTTCTGAACCCACTGGAAATCCATCCTTTCACATCTAAGATTTGCACATGGGGAAAAAAAATCAAATGTTGATACATTCTGGATTGTTCTGCTTATTTCATGTTGCTTAGAAGTATGAATCTTCTGGCAAGTTTCTTTTAGTTAATGATTTTGCTGAGGTTGTTTTGACATGTCTGAAACCAGCCTCCTGTCATTCCATCATTCTATACTAGTGCTTTTTTAAAAAAAAATCTTCTAGTTATCTTGCTGGTTGGGGTCTGCCAGGATAAGCCCCTGCAGTTTTCTTGGCATGACTTTAGAAGTAGTTTGCCATTGTTTTCTCCTTCTTAAGACAGAGAGAGATTGGCTCAAAGTTACTCAGCTGGCTTTGTGCCCAAGGGAGGATTAGCACTCACAGCCTTCCAGTTTAAGCACTAGATCAAATTGGCTCTGTTTTTCCACTGGTTTTTTTTTTAAGATACTGCCAATCAGGGCTGTCCTGTCTTGCCAAGTCCCTTACCAATAATCATTAATGTTTAGGTTCATCCATAACTCTCAGAAATGATGTGATTTCTCTGGTTGTCATTTCATGCCTTGTGTGAATTCAGCCATTACAGTTTAGAAACTGTAAAAAAAAACCCATAGCTTATAACCCAGACTTTGCTTTATTCAATAAATCATAGTTAATAAATGGTAGGCTCAGCCAAGAAATAAAACTCCAGCTACCAGCATGCAAGCCCCTGCATTTAATCACCTTTTTATATTCGTTTCTTTGTATTGTCACCACTGCTGCTTCTTAGCTGCCTTTATTTGAATAGACAAGTTTGTGCCAGGAAATGTGATAAGAAAGAGCAGCCAGCAGTTCTAAAATTCCACAGGTGCTATCAGTTCAGTTAAGGACCTGTTATCTAAGGATTGCAGTAGAACCAATAATGCATCATCCACATTATTATTATTTTTAAAAAAACAAATTTATTGAAGCTCACAGGATGTTAGAAGTAATTTCACACCCCCAAAATATAATATATGCCTACAACAGACTTAAAATTTTATCTCTATATTCTCTCGTCAGGACATATTTTTAATGGACTTTCCCCCCAAAAAAACAGCAAATGTTGATTTCTCAAATTCATTTCCTTTTACTAATTATAGCTTTTAAGAAAGTGCTATGTAAAGCAGATAAATCCTATTAAGCCTTTCAAGAGCTTCTTGTCATTTTCAAATAAAGAGGAATTTAAAAGGTACTGCTTTTTTTAAAAAAAGATTACATATTCCCATCGATAAAATGTACAGAGTAAAGACAACACTTAATAATATTGCTTAAGTAAACCAGTAGAACCTTATTCCTGATAATAGTATAGCCTTATATGCAATTCCTTTTAAGTGCTACCTTTTTTTTAACATGAATACTACATGAGGGGACAACAAATATCAATTATCATTTTGCACTATTTTAGAGATGACATGCTTAGTGGCATCATAGATTTCCTGGCTATTGTAATCTAGTTCAAAGTAATCTAGTACAAAGTTTCTCAGCTATTCACTTAGCCAATTCTCTTTTTTATATCTAAAATAAAATTTTAATTATTGGCTATCTATCCAACCAAAAATGATTTAAGCTGAATCCTTAGCCAATGTCTCCACTAGCTCCACTTCCCTATATTTCTCTGGAACCCCTTGGATTCTTAATCTTAGATCTAATCAACAGGCTTGCAAATAATTCCGTACATTTTTCAAACTTTCAAAAAGATTTATGGGGAAAAAATCCACTTAATGTTTTCTTTGGCAGGCATAATCATCTATCATTGCTGTCATTGTTTCTTTACTATCTGATTAGTTTTACTTCTACAAATAAGGAAAATCAATAGCAATAGCAATAGCAATAGCAGTTAGACTTATATACCGCTTCATAGGGCTTTCAGCCCTCTCTAAGCGGTTTACAGAGTCAGCATATCGGCCCCACAGGGGTCCTCATTTCACCCACCTTGGAAGGATGGAAGGCTGAGTCAACCTTGAGCCGGTGAGATTAGAACCGCTGAACTGCAGATAACAGTCAGCTGAAGTGGCCTGCAGTACTGCACCCTAACCACTGTGCCACCTCGGCTCTGTATCTAGTATCTGGATGTTTACAACCAGATCTAATAGACCTGTTAGAACATTTACAGTCATGTTTCAATGTCTTTTCCTCCACATGTATCAATTTGCAGGAAGATGCAAAGGAGTAAGGAACACTACAGTATGTCTCCTTGTCAATTATTTCATATACCCAGAAATAAAATCTGCCAAAAGGATTGAAAGCTATGTTTTAACCCAAGTAGGAGGACAACCACTTTAGCCTTTGGTAATTTGGAAAGAGACTGGTAGGCTTCATTTCTGCATACCCGATGACTCAATGCATCTGTAAGAAATAACCTTTGATTGACATCTATGTTAGAGAGTAGATATGTGGTATTGTGAAATCATACTGGTGGAAAATACCAACTGTGGAGAAGAAGAAAAAATGAATGCAAGCTTCATGGCAACATCAAGGGCCGAGGTGGCGCAGTGGTTAGAGTGCAGTACTGCAGGCTACTTCAGCTGACTGTTATCTGAAGTTCAGCGGTTCTAATCTCACCGGCTCAGGGTTGACTCAGCCTTCCATCCTTCCGAGGTGGGTGAAATGAGGACCCAGACTGTGGGGGCGATATGCTGACTCTGTAAACCGCTTAGAGAGGGCTGAAAGCCTTATGAAGTGGTATAAGTCTAACTGCTATTGCTAACTGCTATTAATTAAGATTTGTACTGATTTTTGAAATAATTAAAGCCAACCTGAAAGCAAGATCCAGTAATCTAAAATCCCTGCATCCAGAGAGAGAGAAGTTGGCAGAACCATCTCAAAATCCAATCTAGAGACAAAGATAGTGGCGTAGCTTCCGTGTTCACAGAAAAGTCCATCTGGCATCTGGCATCCATAGACCACCTAAGGCATTCTATACCTGCTATGTATGAATCCATGCCATTTAAGACAACACTTTAAGGAAGTAGCATTTGCATGGAAAACACCCAAAGAGAGAAAATGGATAGCAAATGCCAAGTTTCCCAGAAAGAAAAGTGATGAACTTTCAGAGAGGCTCACAAATTTTATGTGACTTTGCTTAATCAATAAGCAACCAAAAGAGGGCAAATCTGTTGTTAAGAAGATAAGAAAACACTACAAGAGCTTCACCGACAGCTGTTCCTTATCTGGCTGATATGGTACTTAGGTTTGATGAGCTTAATTAAAAAATAATGAAAACTACCTTTTTAAAGGTTAAGGTGTCTTTTTCCCATTTTCCTTTTTCTTTTACTGAAGTATTGGGGCAGCATAAGACACAAACACTGCACCAGACTTCATCTAACCAGCAGCAGGTTAGCACAATATAATGTCTTGAAGGTCACAGGATAATTAAGGCAGGTCCTTTTCCATGGCCTTGAATAATCCAAAGTCTGTAGATATTAAGTATTAGCATTTTCCAATAAATATAGCAATAGCAATAGCAGTTAGACTTATATAGCGCTTCATAGGGCTTTCAGCCCTCTCTAAGCGGTTTACAGAGTCAGCATATCGCCCCCACAGTCTGGGTCCTCATTTCACCCACCTCGGAAGGATGGAAGGCTGAATCAACCTTGAGCCGGTCAAGATTGAACTACTGGCAGTCGTCAGAATTAACCTGCAAAACTGCATTCTAGTCTTGGCCACCGCATTATGAATGTTCTACCTTTATGTTCAACTGAAATGAGCTTTTGGGATTATTAATTCCAAAGGCTTCCAAATATATACTCAGAATTGTCTGTTTTGCTGTTTATCCCTTATTATAACTAAAACAGAAATGAAGTAGTCAGCTCATCTTAGACTCCAGCAAGTTATCATTTCAAATCACAGGAACCCAACAGTTCATGGTTTATTTCTTGCTTCATCCCCTTTTGTGCAATCAGTCAATTCTTGCTTCCGTGACACCTTGGGTCAAATGAATTGCAATGAATAATGAGCTATCCAATGCAGGTCACTTAGCTGCTTGAGATGGAGTCCAAACCCATTGTAGCAGACCCAACCCCTAGAAAGCTTGACAATAGTCAGAGCCATTTCCATCCATTGCCTGTTTCAGTCCTTCATATTATTTATCTGAAATTGATAGAATGGCATGGCTGGGACAGAATATATCAACGTCTCTTTACAGAGCTGTACATGTTGGGAATCAACAGCATGAAGTCTCTCAAACTGAAGTCTCTCAAAGCCACAAAGAAGAGGGGGTCAAATTATTCTCCAAAGACCAGAGGGCAGAACAAGAAACAATGAAAACTCACTAAAGAGAGAAGCAACATGGAATTAATAGCAATAGCAATAGCAGTTAGACTTATATACCGCTTCATAGGGCTTTCAGCCCTCTAAGTGGTTTACAGAGTCAGCATATTGCCCCCAACAATCCGGGTCCTCATTTTACCCACCTCGGAAGGATGGAAGGCTGAGTCAACCCTGAGCCGTTGAGATTTGAACAGCCAAACTGCAGAATTGCAGTCAGCTGAAGTGGCCTGCAGCGCTGCATTTAACCACTGCGCCACCTCGGCTCTTAAGGAGAAACTTCCTAACAGCAGAGACAATTAACCAGTAAAATAGCTTGCCTTCAAAAATCGTAGGTGCTCCATTACTGGAGGTTTTTAAGAAGAGACTAGACAGGCATTTATCTGCAATAGTCTAGGTGTTTGAGCAGGGGGTTGACTAGAAGGTCTCCAAGGTCCCCTCCAGTTCTATTCTATATTCTAAATTCATTGGCAAAAACGTGGCAAAGCTTATAAAGAATTTTAAAAATAATACATTCATGATATATTACTTAATACAGTGAATCTGTGCAATATTAAGTAGCAATACCTTCCTCGAAGCAAGTTTGACTCCTGATAATTATATGGATATATCTATGTTCATTTCTTGGCAATAATGCACATTATGTGCAATTTCTCTTTTTAAGGACTTTTTAAAAAATATCTCAATCTCCAATTTACAGCTCTAGGATTTCCTATAGCTTTCAGTCTAAGCCCAACCGAGCCTCACCCACTCTAGCTGGCTTTCTTTTTTAAGATTAGCCAATTTCACTAAATGCTGCCATTTGATTCAATAATTCAATAACTCAGCACATTCAGGCGAAATTGAACTAAAATAAAATGATTGAATTGTAGCTCGATCCAAACTACATCCACAATAAGCCCAGGAAAACAATATGTAAAGATTGCAGTAAATGTGACATTTAAGCAAGCTTAGCATAAGCTTTGCAGAAGCTGAATAAGCACATATGCATTCTTGCACTTTATGCTCTTTATATACAAGGAGGTCTTGACACCATCGCTTTCAGAAAGTAAAGCCTCGGTTCTAAACATGAGGCTACGATGAAAATCTGTTTGAATTAATCACCCTTGGATCAACATCACAATATTTGGAATAAAAGTGATTACCAGCCAAAATAATGTTGTTAAATATTTAATTAAGACATCCTAAAATTACAGGGCTGCAATAAAAGCTCTCTGTGTGTATCTATTTTGTTTTGAAGTATAAATCATTGTGATTTGGTTGCAATATGGCTCAACATCAAACTCAACAATTTGAAGAGCTCTTTGTGAAATATAAGAACTTACTCCAGGGTCTCCCTAAAAGCTAACATTTATGTACTTAAAGCATTTGAATCCCATTCTTTCGCCAGGAAGACTCCAGAACAGCCTATAGATCAATAATGATAGTCTCTGTCCTCTGGCTTGAAGTCTAAAACTGAGCAGTGTAAAAGAAAGAAAAGCAAAGGGAGGGAGGAAGGAGGAAAGGAAAGAGTGAAATCAGAAAACAAAGGCATATTTCTATATTTCAGGGTGGGCCTTCTCCGGGTGCTGTCGACTACACAATGTCGATTGGCGGCTCCTCGGGGAGCCTTCTCTGTAGCTGCCCCGGCCCTATCTACCCCCTGAGATCCGGACCCTCCCCACTCTCTCGGCCTTCCGAAAGTCTGTTAAGACCTGGCTGTTCTGGCAGGCTTGGGGCTGCTGATCTTTGATTGAGCTTCAACCCCATTAAGATCGAGTGCATGTTGTGTCTTTTTAATTTGCTTTGTCTTGTATTTTAAATTCTTTTAATTTTTTTTAAACTGTTTTTATGTGAGCCGCCCGGAGTCCTTCGGGATTGGGCGGCATACAAATCCATTGAAATTGAATTGAAATTGAATAGTGTACAAGCTGTCCCTTTCAACTCATTTTTGCTGGGGAGCCAAGGTGATCTCCCTGACTGTGAAATAACTCTAATGTGTCCAGATGTTTTTAGTCTTACAGCATGGAGTCATTACGATCCTCATAAGAGACTATTCTAAGGTGATACATGCTTGAAATCATATAGTCTCAAGAGTGCGATATATTAAAATGATTGAAGTACAATTTGTCACAGATCGCTAGACTCCTTCAATCACCTGTCTAATATTCTTTTAACCCAGGAGTCTCTGCAAAAAAAAAGGTGTAACTATTATACAGTATCTGCAGCCTGAAAAATTAGAGAGTTTTTTTTTTCCCCCATTCAATTTTTATGTATTGCCAGCACTGAAATGCCACTTCAGTCAATGCTCCTCGGTGGTTATTCTGCTGAGTTATTGAGCCTAGTTGATTCAGTAAAATGTGATAATGCAAATATATGAACTAAACATTGTTTAAAGTTTCAATATTTTTTAAAAAAATATATCTATGTAGCAGTGCCAGTTTAGTGTAGCAGTTAAGGCACTAGCCTAGAAAATGGAAGACCATGAATGCCAATATTTTCTGAGACATAAATCCTCTTGGGTGACCTTGGACCAGTCACTCTCTCTTAGCCCTAGAAATGAGGCAATAACAAACCATTTAAAAAAAAAAAACGCTTACAGTGAACTTCAGGGAGTTGCCAGGAATTAAAAACTGATTTGAAAATACAAAAGAGCCGAGGTGATGCAGTGGTTAGGGTGCAGTATTGCAGGCCACTTCAGCTGACTTGTTATCTGCAGTTCGGCTGTTCAAATCTCACCGGCTCAAGGTTGACTCAGCCTTCCATCCTTCCGAGGTGGGTGAAATGAGGACCCAGACTGTTGAGGGCGATATGCTGACTCTGTAAACCGCTTAGAGAGGGCTGAAAGCCTATGAAGCGGTATATAAGTCTAACTGCTATTGCTATTGCTAAAGTACCCTATGGAAGAGTCAGTCAGTCGTGAGATGGATAGTATATAAATAGAAGATCACAGTGCAATGAGAGCTTCAGGTTTAATGAGAGTAAGACATAGAGCCAAGGTGACGCAGTGGTTAGAGCAGTGATGGGCAACCTTTTTGGCGTGGTGTGTCAAAAATCGGCAAAAAATCGAGCATAACTTGCGTTGTGTGTCACTTCAACAAAACAATAATTTTGCGCAATTTATAGTTTAAACTACAAAAATGTATAATTGCAATCTATAATTGTATTTAATAAACCAAAAACAAATTATTTAACATACCTGCTTAGTAACTTCTTTCGTCCTCACTTTTTCCAAGAGCTGGGAATGATTAGTTTCAAAATGTCTATTTATATTCCACGTTCTGCTTACTACCGTTTCAGTACATAGAACGCAAAATGATCTGCCATTTTTTTCTATAATGCCATACATCTCGCTCCATGTCTCTTAAAAGGGTCGGCCACTGCCACTACCACTCCCTTTACTTAACCTTTGTTTTTTATTTTTTGGGTGCTCCATCAGTGGGCCAGTGACAGCAGATAGAATTATAGATAGCCAATTAGGAGTTAACTAGCCTAACAAGCTAACACAACCTCCCCCTCACTTATCTCAGTTATTGTGGGCAATTACAAGTCCATGGCACCCCAATAGTTGCTGCTAATGGCGCTCACAGTTCCCGTTGGCACTCCGCTGTTCCCTGCTGTGGTGCGGTCGTAACCGACAGTCCCAGGAGTAGACTCTCTGTGCCGGCCTGACTGGAGAGAGCGCGCACTGTTCCCGCGCTCCTCTCCTGTGGGTCCTCCCTCGCCGCGCTGATGACGTGTGTGCGCACGGCACGCACGCCTTACCAGCAGCCCCTGCGCTCAGAAAGGTGCGGCAGTGATACAGTAAGTGAGTGTGGGCAGGGGAGATCACACGTCCCGCCCCCCCGTTCCTCCAGCACAGATTCTTTCATCCTCGGCGGCCGTGCAGGAGCCGAGGATGAATCGCATGAAATCCTGTGCGTGTCACCCCAAATGGCTACGCGTGTCAGCACTGACACGCGTGTCATAGGTTCGCCATCACTGGGTTAGAGTGCAGTACTGCAGGCCACTTCAGCTGACTGCTATCTGCAGTTCAGCCGTTCTAATCTCACCGGCTCAAGGTTGACTCAGCCTTCCATCCTTCCGAGGTAGGTAAAATAAGGACCCGGATTGTTGTTGGGGACAATATGCTGACTCTGTAAACTGCTTAGAGAGGGCTGAAAGCCCTAGGAAGCGGTATATAAGTCTAACTGCTATTGCTATTGCTACAAACCCCCCCCCCTAAAAAAACACCTCACCTTAGAATCATAGACATGAGAACCAAAGAAAGGTAATGAACATAACCCATTTAAAATTAAAAACTTCAGCAGTGTAATTGTTGCAAAGTAAAATCAGTCTTGCACATTTGGAAGCTACTATCTTGAAGCTTATGACTTGGGACTAGGCTTTTCTACTCCATTCCTGATAGTTTGGGGTGTTACTTGGAACCCTGACAATAGTACCAGTTGGTGCTATACAGGCTAATTGAATAATATTGGTATTTGCTTATTTCTTATTCTTTAGCAATAGCACTTAGACTTATATGCCACTCCATAATGCTTTATAGCATGCACTAAATGGTTAACAACACCAGGATATTGCCCCTGACAATTTGAGCCTTCATTTTTCCCACCTTGAAATGATGGAAGGCTGAGTCAACCTTATGCCCTGCCAGAATTGTACTCCTGTCTATGGGCATAGTTTGCCTGAATATTACACTCTAACTCCTGTGACACCAGGGCTCCACCATTTGGTGAAAAAGCAAAAGTTTTACTTATTAAGAGGCGAGACACAGGGAAAAAACTGGTATTCATTTGAGATTATTCTTTTCATGCCATAGAAAAGCATCCCCTTCCCTCCCATACAATTTTACAGCCAGACCTCTTTATCAAGACAAAGAGAAATTTGAGGGGTATGCCAACTAAGAAACATCAAGTCCTAAAGTACAACATAGTAAGGAAACGGTGGAAAAAAAAAATACTTCCAGATGGAATTTTAGAGCACTTCAATCAATACTGAGTAGGTAGAATTGTAATCCAAGGGCTTGAACCGTTGAACTCCAAATTCATTAAATGTTGTCATGATATTATTGCCAACCAGATTAAGCTATACATTATAATAATTACTTTTTATTGGATCCCGAAAATAGTTTTATTGGAAAAGAGGTAGGAAGATAATCAAGACCCACTTGCTATATAAATGAGGGAAACCAGGCGAAGAGTAGATCTGATTATTTGCTCAGATTTACTGCCTAGACTCAGGATGGAATTCACCCAGTACCCTCACTTGTATTGCTTTTCTTCCTTGCAGAACTTTAAATTCCGGTAAATAAAGTTTTTAACCTACCTAATATTTCATCTCCTACATTTTTACATCTGTTGAGCAACAAATTAGGTGCAGAAACCTCCAGTATTCAATAATGTTGCATAGCTACAGCTGCCATATTCTTTTCAACAATGTTATATTCCTAACATTGAATCAAGCACTTTGGAAAGCACATACATAATGAAGTTTCTAGCTTCTTGATTTTGTTCTTAAAATATCTTTTCCGTATAAATCTCGCCCCCACTCTCAGTCTAGAACCTTGAAAGCTCCCATTGTCCTCTCAATTTACTTTTGAAACATGGATGAATGAGATGGAAGTCACATAAAGGGATGTCATTATTTGTCTGTCCATCACATTATAAAAATATACAATATTCTGGAGGAGGAGCCAACGTCGCAACAATATGGATGTGCGGTCTTGATGCTCTGAGACCGCAGCCAATACTTTTGCTGCTGGGTGGTCCAATTGGACCTAAACCATTCTGCAGAGATGGTGAACAAGAAGAATAGGTCTTGTTGACCTCAGGGACATCGCAAAGTCCCTGATAGATGCAAGAGAAGTTCTTCAAGCCGGCGACAAAAAAAATCCAGCGAAGGTTGAAGAAGTCGAGGTGGCTCCAAAACAAAAGGATACGGAAAAAGAGAGTGTTTCCAGCTGGTGAGGAACTTTTGCTGTTTTAAAAAGAGACTGCCTATAAAAAACTTAAAATTAATTCAATTTGGAGAACAGAAGAATTAAGCGGGGGAATTAAATTTGGAATGGTTTTGGACAGTGGTTATCTTAAATTTTAAATGCTATCTTCATGGATGGAATTTATGCAAGCCTTTTGAAATGGATGGATTAAGCTTTCTTCTTCTATTTTTTCTTTTATTGTTCTCTTTAATCTATGGACTAAAGTTTTCCTCTTTCATTGCTCTGGGTGTTTTTCTAACTCATTTAAAGGTTGGACTCTTTTTTCTAACTTGAAATACAAAAAAGATACAATGAAATAAGATTCATAATGGTAACGCTGCTGCTCGGAGGCTGGAGGGTTTGTTTATTGGAGTTTTGTGTATTAGAAATGGAACATATTTTTTTTCTTTGCTGATTGTTTTGGCTTGGCACTGTAAGGTCTTACTGCTTGGTTATAGAGAGTGATAAGAAGGGAAGCACACAGATGTCCCTTTGAAGTATATCTCTAACCAGAGAAAAGTGAAAACAAACATTTTGTGAATATATATGTTTTGTGAATCTTTTTAAATCTTTTTTTAACCTTCCAAGCTAGAGCAGCTATGTTTGTTAGCTGGAAAGAATGGCAAAATTTCAAAAGCAAGCAGAAATCTTGAGCTTACAAAAGATATTTTCAGAAATACAGAAATTATTAAATACATATGGGAGGATAGACAATAAGTTGGAAGACTTAGAGCACATAACAGCAAAATATGAAGAGTTGAAGATGTTTATCAAAGGCAAAATGTGGTGGTTAAAACTCAAAAAATTGAAGTGGAAATGAATATAAAGAAATTAAACTTGCTGATATTTATGGTGATTGGCCGGTCTCTGAAAATGGAAAGAGTGGAATACTGAAAGAGGAATTAAAGGGAGGGGAAATATATCCCAGAGGGCAAGATACAGAAGAAGAAAAAAAAACAAAGAATCTATGGATTTAAAGAGAGAAAACTCATTAGCAATAGCATGGATAACACTACTGACAATTAAAGATAAGCTGATTAAGGAAACAGAAGAAGGACATCAAGATTACATGAGAGATCTTATAAGCAAGGAGTTGCTAAGAGGAGTCCATACAAAGTTGATCAAGGAGATGATTGAGGACTGGTATGACAAATGGCAGAAG
Source organism: Thamnophis elegans (assembly GCF_009769535.1). Classification (NCBI taxonomy): domain Eukaryota; kingdom Metazoa; phylum Chordata; class Lepidosauria; order Squamata; family Natricidae; genus Thamnophis; species Thamnophis elegans. The sequence goes on from NC_045551.1 coordinate 2,528,405, forward strand.
ATATGAGACTGTTTTGCTATTGGAAAGATACAGGTTGATAGATGGAAGAATATAATTTAAAACTAGTTAAACTTAGTGAAATTTATTGACAATAGATATAGTTTAAATAAATAATTGATAATGTTACTAATGTATACAATGTGTAGTGTTATGATGAGTATAATTGGATATGAATATGGAATGGTACCCATATAAGGAAGATTAGAAATCCCTTTGAATTATACATAAAGGTTAATAAAAAAGGGGAACCAACTTAGATACAGCTAAAGTTTCAATTATTAGGAGGGGAATGTTATGATACAGGATATAGTCATATAAGGAGGGATAAGAATAACAACATATATATAGAAATTGGTATAATATAGAAACTGGATGTAAATTTTAAACAGTGATTTGGAAAGGAGGATTAGAAAACCTTGTTATTAAATATTATGGATGTTTAGCTAGAATATGACATAAGGATTTAGTGTTAGTGGAGGATCTTAGAAATAGTAATTGAAAGGCCAGTATGTGGTTATGTATTAAACATTGGTATATTTTATGATGAAGGACGCTTAAACAATTATAGTCAAATGAAAATGGAGGTATGATGATGATGGGGACATGTTTAAATATTTGAGTTAAAATGCTTGAGTTAATATGAAGTATGTTTGTTGAGTGTGGAAGAGATGCACAAAAGTCTTTTTGTAACCAATTGATACACTTTCTACAGCATGTAAAGAAGGATTGTGTTTGTTTTAAATTAAAAATAAATAAAAAATAGGCAATACACAATATTCCAATAGCACAATATCTACTATATTTTATCCAGAAAATTTTGCCGTTTTTCTCCCAGTAATAGTAGTAGTACAGCAAATATTTGGTCTGATAAGAATGAGAGGGGGGAAGTGCCCTTTTGAAGTGTCTCTGCTTCTAAAACCAATGTTTTAATGTGCAATACGCATTAAACCTTGACGGAGTCCAGTTCCATAATCCAAATTGAGATAAAGGTTTTTGGCAAATGCTTCAGGGATTTTAGATCTCCTTGAAACAGACATGCATTTGGAATCAAGTAGATTAAACCCAGATTCAGCTTTGAAACTAACTGATGCTTGAAAAGAAATGGTGGTGTGAGGTAGGCAATTTGTAGAATGCATGGTAATTTTGAAATTTTCCAAAATCCAGGAGAGATCTATTTTTAACTATATCTTTAGCGATGTTTCTGATAAAAATGGACAGGAGAGATGATGCAGTGCTATCTGCAAGGAAAAACAAAATCTTGCAATATTATATGTAAATACATTATGTATTATATTTATCTTGAGTGCCATAACAAGGGATGTTTTGTTTTGTATATATTCTGTCTCAAAGCTTTCAATTCCAGGTAAAATCTTTTACCAAACAGATTTGAATCACAGTAAATTTGTGGGCATATCGGTTATTTTCTTGGTAACAATATGATAATGATTCTCTGTTACCTTCACTGATCTTTTTTTTTTAATGGGATTTTCTGATGATCATCCATCAAAGAGATAGCTGTGTCTCATCTTTTTCAAAGCAGCCTTGAAGCATCATGACAACTGTATGCTCTATAAAATTCTGCTTTTGCATTGAGGATCTTACTGGTTGATCCCATGAACAGAATAGTTCCATGTATGAACAGAGCAGAGGAACTGAAAGCAACATGACTGTGTGGCATATGCACATGCAAGAATCCCATTAAAGGTGTCAAAGCAGCTGAATTAATCCTTCAAAGAGTTTCCCTTTCAATGCTTCAAGGAAAAGTTATTCCCTATTATAGATTAGTGTTTATTTTGTTGTTGTTGTGGGGTTATACACTTGAGTGATAATGTTTTCAGGAAGCTGATGGTTGAAGTAAGATTACAAGCAAGAACTTTTTAGATTGCACCTCATTCTCTTAATCATTGCACTTTAGAAAGTGTTTTTCCTCCCCATTTAGATTGAATAAATCATGTCAGATGTTTGTTTGTTTTTTCAATATATCAGGGGAAGTTTTCACCTTCAAAGTGAATAAAAATAGCTTAATTGATTACTTTGATCTACCCCTCACTATGTATTCATTAATTTTATGTTTGCGTTACAGATCATCTCTCTATTGGCTAAATCGCATCCAGTCCTTCCTTTACTGCAATGAAAATGGCCTCTTGGGCAGTTTTTCTGAAGAGACTCATTCATGTACGTGCCCCAATGACCAGCTCGCCTGCCTTGGCTCCCTACCGTGTAGTGTGGGAGAAGGTTCTTCCTGCCTGACCTGTGCGCCTGATAATCGTACCCGCTGTGGGACCTGTAACACTGGATACATGCTGAGCCAAGGGCTTTGCAAGCCCGAAGTGGCAGATTCCACAGAACATTACATTGGGTTTGAGACTGACCTCCAGGATTTGGAGATGAAGTATTTATTGCAGAAAACGGACCGCCGGATTGAGGTTCATGCCATCTTCATCAGCAACGACATGCGTCTCAATAGCTGGTTTGACCCGTCCTGGCGCAAACGAATGCTTCTTACCCTAAAGAGCAACAAGTATAAATCTAGCCTGGTCCACATGATATTGGGAATGTCTCTTCAAATTTGTCTCACTAAGAACAGCACCTTGGAGCCTGTCCTGGCTGTTTACATCAACCCTTTTGGCGGCAGCCACTCTGAGAGTTGGTTTATGCCTGTCAATGAAAACAATTTCCCAGACTGGGAGCGGACTAAACTGGACTTGCCGCTTCAGTGTTATAACTGGACGCTGACTCTAGGCAACAAGTGGAAGACGTTTTTTGAAACGGTCCACATCTACTTGAGGAGTCGTATAAAGTCAAATGGCCCCAATGCCAATGATAGCATCTATTATGAACCCCTGGAGTTTATAGATCCCTCCCGAAACCTGGGCTACATGAAAATCAACAGCATCCAAGTGTTTGGCTACAGTATGCACTTTGACCCGGAAGCAATCCGAGATTTGATTTTGCAACTGGACTACCCCTATACTCAGGGATCCCAGGATAGCGCGCTCTTGCAGCTACTAGAGATACGGGACCGTGTAAATAACCTTTCTCCTCCCGGTCAGCGTCGCCTAGATCTTTTCTCATGCCTACTGCGCCACAGACTCAAGCTTTCCACCAGTGAAGTGATGAGGATTCAATCGGCTTTGCAGACCTTCAATGCCAAATTGCCAAACACAATGGATTACGACACAACCAAATTATGTAGTTAACCATCAGTGTGAAGCACAACAGAGAAAACAAACACATCATGGAGGCGTTTTTACAGTGCTTTTGTGGAACAGTTTATGTCTTGAAGAGTAAATTTAAATTGTCTTTTCAATATCTGTCTTATATCAGTAAGTAACGTTGGATGGCAATTTACACCCATGAACTTGCTGACAAATGAATATATTATATCTGCAAATTTTTTTGGCTTTGTTTTCTGAATGAAAATAAATACTGACACCTGTCTAGGAGACATTCTACTTTTTACAATAAATTTCATTTGTAATTTTATATGTTCCGTGGCAATGCTTTGTGCATTACATCCTCTAGAGGGAACATAAAAAAGGATACCAATAAAATTTTGTAGCTGAACAGTTATTAAAAAGAAATGCTGTGGGATTCATTTTTTCCCCTTTCCAGAAGTGAATAACATCTTTGATACTGTAGTGTGTGACCAGAAAGTTGGGCAGAGGAGACAGAGGAATACCAATCAAAACAAAACTTAAAAGCAACTTAATATAGTTCTTCTGTAACTCTTGAGTCATAAATCTGAGTGTTCCTGTCAAAGCCAAATGCCATTTCTTATTGATGACTTATTTGTACCTTTACCTGCTGACATGGAAGGACCTTGTTTTTTTCAGGATGGTGTACTGTGTCATACAAACAGTATGTCTCTAGTGGCCACATTTTCTGCTTTAGAAAAGGAAGAGATCTGCAAACTAATATGGTTTAAAAGAAAAGTGAATACAGGAAACGCGTCTGATCCCAGGGGTCTCAGGCATGAACATCAAGCTGATGTATCAGAGGTACTTATATCAAGAGCCATACACAAATGCCATGTTGCACTCAAAGTGTACAGCATTTCTCCTGCTTTTATTTAAAGACAACTAAGGTGAAAAATCAGTTGACCATCTTATACCCATTCATAATATTGTCTTGTCTTGTCTTGCCCGTCCTACCTACCTATCCATCCATCCATCCATCCATCCATCCATCCATCCATCCATCCATCCATCCATCCATCTATCTATCTATCTATCTATCTATCTATCTATCTATCTATCTATCTATCTATCTATCTATCTATCTATCTATCTATCTATCTATCTATCTATCTATCTATCTATCCTATCTACTATCCTACCTACCTACCTACCTACTACCTACCTACACACACACCCACACACACACACATATCTACCTACCTACCTATCTCTCTATCTCTGTCATCTATCTATCTATCTATCTATCTATCTATCTATCTATCTATCTATCTATCTATCTACCTACCTACCTACCTACCTACCTACCTACGTACCTACCTACCTACCTACCTACCTACCTACCTACCTACCTATCTATCTATCTGTCTCTATCATCTATCCATCTGACATAAAACACATATACAGACATATGTAGCTTTTTCACTTTAAAACTTCCACCAAACACCAAAAATGTTTTTTCATAGATTTCACCCACATACTGTGTTGCTCTTTGATCCCATTCTTATATAAGAATTTTTAAGTAGGAGAAGTCCTTTCTTCCTGTTAAAGAAAGGCTTTTGGGCAATTTGGAACTGATCATTTGAGGTTCTATATTCAAGCTGTACTTGAAAATATGACTCAAGCCTGGTAAAATCAGCAGATATGCCCATATTCTACTCATTATTGAGTCAGAGCCTCCCCTGGTCTCCACTGCCCTTCTTTTTAGAATGACTGCAACTTAATCTAAGATGATTGCTGTGTGTGAGTAGAGCAATCTTAAATCTCTTGTTCAAATAGAGTTTGTGTGCATTCAAGAAATTACATGAGGAAGGTCTCCCGTTGAATGTAAGATGGTTGGTGGCTCAGCCAAAGGAAAGTAAACATTGAGAGATACCTTATTTGTGTGACCTTTGACACTCTTCTTAAGTACACTTGTATTAAACTTTACTTTTCCCTCCTCTTTCACATTCATTCCAATGTTTTAGGTCCAGACTGCAAATTATATAAAGTCAAAGAAAAAGAAAGAAAGAAAAAAGAAGGAGGGGGAGGAAGGGAGGGAGGAAGGAAAGAAGGAAGGAAGGAAAGTACTCAATTTTTCCTTTCTCCTTTAGATTGCTATGTTCGTGTCTAAAGTAGGGTCCTCAAGTGGTGGTTTGTTTTTATTGTTTAACAGCCATGATACTTCTTTGTTAGTTCCCCCTAAAGTGAAGATGACCTACTCCGTAAAGCAGTCACATTTTTTATCTTACCCTGTACTGTAATACAAAGTGATGACTTCAGCCAAAGACCTAAAGGACATATAAAACTAAGTTAAAAGAACATGAGCACAATCATGCTCAATCATCTCTACATTCAAACTTGAATTGACCACAAAGGGATTTATATGCAGCAATGTCTATAATTGCATATGGCCGCGCACAATATATCTGTTAAAGGGCACTGTTTAAAGGTGGTTGCACACATAAGCCTGAAGCTAAAATGTTGGGAAAGCCTTAGCAGTGTTGGACCCTCGTTGATTTCATGGGTTTATAGATTGTTCCAAATGCAGGCTATTAGGAATGGGACACGAAGCAGAGTTTTGGATTATTATTTGATCAGGATTACATAACACTGCATTAACCAGACGGTAGAAAGCATGCTGTCGGGCTCATCCATCAGGGGTCCAGGCTGGTGGGGTCCAGAAGAGCCTTCCTCTGCTATCGCACCTGCCCTCTGGAACATCTCTCCTGATCCTTTTTCGCCTGGGTTGATTTATAGGTTGTACATGATTACTATGATTATAATTATACAGTTTTATCTTTTAATAGCAATAGCAGTTAGACTATATACCGCTTCATAGGGCTTTCAGCCCTCTCTAAGCGGTTTTACAGAGACAGCATCATTGCCACAACAACAATCGAGTCCTCATTTTACCCACCTTGGAATGATGGAAGGCTGAGTCAACCCTGAGCCGGTGAGATTTTGAACAGCCGAACTGCAGTCAGCCTGAAGTAGCCTTTATAGAGTAATCTGCCCAGAGGTATCATGTGGCAAGACAGGCAGATAATTAATTTTACAAAAAATACATACATACAGCACACATGCAGGTGCAGCGCACACACACGCACACCCACGCGCACACACACACCACACACCACATAACATACATCAGTGGTGGGTTCAAATAATTAACAACCGGTTCTCTGCCATAATGACCAGCTGGTTAGGAATAGCTCGGTGGTCATGTGACAATGTGGCTGTGGCCAATTCACGTCGATGGGCGTTTCACCTTAGCTCTGACGATGTAATAAGGGTTAACCGGAGAGGCAGTTTCTGGAAGCAGGTCAATAAAGATTAGGCTAGAAACAACACCAGAATGTTTCCTTCCTGCCTTCCTTACAGGATTAGCCCTTTAAAGTGGGAAAAAATAAAATGAGATTTCTTCCAGCAACCGGTTCTCCGAACTGCTTAGAAAGTTAAAAACTGGTTCTCCCGAATAGGTGCGAACCGTCTGAATCTCACCACTGACATACATGCATGAATAGTTGTGCCACTTCAGCTATCTGGCTGGATATGGATCACATTAGGCTTATGTGACATAATTCCACCCCCTTTATATACATATATATACATACGTACGTACGTACGTATGTACGTATATACATACATAATACATACATACATACATACATACATAATAATATAATATATATATATATATATATATATATATATATATATATATATATACACATACATACATACATACATACATACATACATACATACATACATACATACATACATACATACTTTAGGTATCTGCAGAACATAAGCCTCCCATTAACCCCATAAATCTATTTTTTAAAAAATAGGGAAGAGACTAAAGTATATAGCAATAGCACTTAGACTTATACACTGCTTTACAGTGCTTTGCAGCCCTCTCTAAGCGGTTTACAGAGTCAGCATATTGCTCCCAACAACAATCTGGGTCCTCATTGTAACCACCTCAGAAGGATGAAGGCTGAGTCAACTTGAGCCTGGTGAAATTTGAACTGCCAAATTGTAGGCAGCAGAAGAAGCCCGCAGTACTGCACTCTACCACTGCGCCACCGTGACTCGTATATATATACAGGAAGCAGAAAAAACGTGAAGTTGGTGGGTACAATCAAAACCCTATCTATGACAGCTATGATATCTAACTATGACACCCATTAAAAAGGAGTTGACTTTCAATTCCATGACAGTATGCGGTGCACACTCTCTTGATTCTTTGACCTATGCTGAGAATGCCTCCGGCTAGGAGCATTGATCTTCTGTTAGATTACCAATCTAAAAAGTGGGCTCAGGAAATAAATCTTGTTCAGTAGACTGTCCTTATGGAGGAAGATCCCACAATACTATTTATTTACATAGGCAGGTATTATATATCTCTTTTTCAATATGATATTGGTAGAGGAATAACTATTGATTTGTGTAGTTGCAACATAAATTTAACATATATCCGTATTACATAACATCACATAAATGATGCATGGGAGCATCAGATCACTTTCAATTTTCCCCAAACATTGTCAGATATTTGGAGGAAGGGGGGGGGTGTGGAACATGAATATTGTTAAGAAGAATATATTGTGACCTTAATGATGTATGACATTTCCTTGAGAAATGTCTCAAACCAACTCCTTTTTTTAAAGTATTAAGTATTAAATATATTGTAAAAAGGGGCTGACAAATTGACTTTTAATTTAATGGTTACTGGTTCACCATTTGTCTTAAGTGGTGTAGGGTTTCCTGCCTAAGCAGAGGGTTGGACTAGAAGACCTCCAAAGTCCCTTCCAACTCTGTTATTTTATATTCTAATTTCAAGCAGAAATTTAAAAACTGTGTACTAATTCCTTTATTCCCCGTTGATTTGTTCTCTGGGGCAATGTTTTGTATTTTTATAAATACCAAGAATGCTAGTTGTATAATGAGCTTTACCACTTTTTTTTTTCTCCCTAAAAACCAATATGTACTTTTTGGAAATTAGATATTAGACTTGGTGCCAACTTGGACACATAATTATTTTCTGGCAGAAAGTTTTACATTTTATTAATTAGTAATGTGTCCAATATGCTGAACAATAAACTAGCATAGATAGTAGTCATTCATAATACATGGTTGTGTTTATTCTTTAAAATTTAAAATATTAATGTTCTACTTTTTCTATCTAAAAATTCTTCAGGCAACTTGGATCCTCGTGTAATTTATTTTCTTTTCCATTCATTTCAAAAAGCTTTGAGTCCATGAGAGTTTTTTCCTTTTTTATTTTTAATGAAAATCAACATTCCTTGGGCAAAACTGTAGGACTTTATTTTTTTATGTATGAATTAAGTCATCTGAGATTTTTATTTTTATAAGGAAGGCTCCAACATGCGTTCTACAACTATATTCCTACTGCTATTCTTAGCTGTTTCTTGGGTGAAATGCTGTATAATATCATAATGCAATATCATAATGCAAACTCTACTTACACCTTATAGTGGAAGGTAACACATATGAGTTGGGGTTTGTGTTATGATGTCACAGTGCATGTTTCTCACTTTTAATTATTGAAATAAATGGCACATTTTTGTGTAAAGGCAGGACGAGTCACCTAAGTAATCAATAAGTAGTCACCTTTGAGCAGAGTGAAGACATATACCCAAATCAAATTTTGCTAGACAGTGGTATCACTAAGGCCAAACAATGACAAATAAGACAAACAAGAAAAGGCAATGGAAACCAACATTGAGTAAAGAATACCTCAATTGCCTTTAGAACTTCTTTCACAGATTCAATTGACGTATGAATTTTCATAATTGACAGCCACGTTATCCAGTAGATGATCTCCTGATGCTTATGTCTCACATGCAAACACACACATTTTTAACCCAGATACTGCCTGATTACAGTTTTCCCCAATGACTATCATATCCATGCTCACTATATTTCAAACATGTATGTATGCATGTATGTATGTGTATGTATGTATGTATGTATATGTATGAAACACAATATTTCTGTCTGGATGGTCTCTTGTGACGAGCCGATGGACAGAGAATGGAAGCAGTGAACTTCCTCCCATATTTGGGCATACCAGGGGTTGTGACTTTAAATATATACCTTTCTCGCTGGCTCAACTGATAAGGAGACGAACCTTGTAGCTTAATGGTTAACACATCTGCCTAAGATGCAATACAGCACAGGTTCGATTCCCAGTAAGGGTATGGCTAGCTGATGAGAGCTAAATAGCTTGAAATAGATCTATACTAGTCTCCCTTTATTTATTTATCAGCACAAATACAACACACACACACACACACATATATATATATATACACACATACACATATATGATAGATAGATAGATAGATAGATAGATAGATAGATAGATAGATAGATAGGTAGGTAGGTAGGTAGGTAGGTAGGTAGGTAGGTAGGTAGGTAGGTAGGTAGGTAGGTAGATAGATATAGAGAGATATAGATATAGATATAGATATAGATATAGATATAGATATAGATATAGATATAGATATAGATATAGATATAGATATAGATATAGATATAGATATAGATATTAGATATAGATATAGATATAGATAGATAAATAAATAGATGATAGATAGATAGATAGATAGATAGATAGATAGATAGATAGATAGATAGATAGATAGATAGATAGATAGATATAGAGAGATATAGATATAGATATAGATAGATAAATAGATGGATAAATGGATAGATATATAGATAGATATAGATATAGATATAGATATAGATATAGATATAGATATAGATATAGATATAGATATAGATATAGATATAGATATAGATATAGATATAGATATAGATATAGATATAGATATAGATATATAAACTGTATATATGCCTTTATTATATATAAAGTGTTACACACACACACACACACACACACACAGTATTGTCTGTATATGTATATAGCATATATTATGTATGTGTGGATTTGTATACACATGTACAGATATGTCTATATACCCACAGATATACACACATTCAGTTTCTCTACAAGTACTGCCAGGGTAATCCCCAGCCAGACCTTACAATAATATGTTTTTAAATCATAATGTAAAATGCAAGGAGAAATAGTGGAAGAGTAGAGAGGATGGAGAAATGGAAATTAAGCTCTGCTTCTTCTCCCAGGTTGACAACAGAGGAGGATTATGCTCCAGGGACTGTGGTTTTCTGGAAGAAGATGTCAAACAGAGGCAATATCTGCACATGTTGTGACCAAATGTCCATATTTGCTTTTAGGGGGGGTAGGAGGAGGAGGAGGAGGAGGGGTGATATTTACGTCAACCATTTTCACGATAAAACCATTACCCACGTTCTGTGAATTTCAAAATAATTTTGCACATTCTTTCCCATTTTTTTCTTTTTTAAATTTTCCCAATCTTTATAAAACACATCATTTAAAAGGAAGTGAATTGTTCAATAGTGACATTGTCTGGAATGGAAACTTTTTTTCTAGTTTAGATTTTCTATTGAACTAGGAATTTTTTTTTTTTGGAGAATTTCATATTTCAGTGGGTTTTACTTCCAGTAGAAATTGATTTCTGAGTCTGGTTGCTAAGAAAGATTCCCACACAAAAGAACATTTATTTTTCAACCTACAGCCTGATTGTAGAGAAAGGTACTGCATTTTGAAATGATGCAAAATAGGCTACGTTTTGGATAGTTTCTGCTTTTTAGGATCAACTATCAACATTAAAGAGAAGAAGTAGTCAAGAAATATGCAGCAGACTAGTACTTGCTTAGAGTAGTCATGAGGAAGTTGGAAAAGATATCATGATATATCTATACCTACAAAAATCAAAACTCTGCAAACCGTAGTATTCCTTGTGAGCCTCTGTGGAAGTGAAAGTTGGACTTTAAAAAAGCAGGATAGGAAGACTGTTGATGCTGTTGAACTTTAGTGTTGGAGAAACTCCTGAGAATACCATGGACAGCCCCCCCCCCCAAAAAAAAATAGATAAATTGGTCACTGAACAAATCTACCCAGAGTACTTCCTCAAGACACAAATGTCCAGGCTCAATTTTTCCTATTTTGGACACTTTACTGTATATGAAGACCTAGCTCTCTAGTAAAGGATCTAATACTCGGAAAGTTATCATGGGGGCACCTAGGTGAGAGCAGTGGTTAGAGTGCAGCACTGCAGGCCACTCCAGCTGACTGTTATCTGCAGTTCAGCGGTTCTAATCTCACCGGCTCAAGGTTGACTCAGCCTTCCATCCTTCCGAGGTGGGTGAAATGAGGACCCGGATTGTTGTTGGGGGCGATATGCTGACTCTGTAAACTGCTTAGAGAGGGCTGAAAGCCCTATGAAGCAGTATATAAGTCTAACTGCTATTGCTATTGCTATGTTACACCCCTTTTAGGCAGCCCTGCACTGGTTGCTGGTTGTCTTCCGGGTGCGATTCAAGGTTCTAATTTTGACCTTTAAAGCACTCCATGGCTTAGGTCCAGGGTACCTGCGAGACCACCTACTGCCACCAGTAGCCTCCCACCATCCAGTGCGATCCCACAGAGTTGGCCTCCTCAGGGTGCCGTTGGCCAGACAGTGTCGGCTAGCGACCCCCAGGGGGAGAGCCTTCTCTGTGGGAGCGCCTTCCCTCTGGAATGAGATGCCCCGGAGCTTTGCATAATCCCCGACCTCCGGTTCTTCTGATGCTCCCTAAAAAGTTGGCTTTTCCAGCAAGCCAGCCTGGCCTGAACAGAACAAAATAAATTATTGATCACTGTTAATTTTAATTCGATTTTTTTAAAAAAAATGTTATTGTCAATTCTAATTGGGTTTGTTTGGGATATTCTATTTAATTTTTTTAAACTTTTGTATTATGTGTTTCTTTTAATGTTGTACGCCGCCCTGAGTCCTTGGGAGAAGGGCAGCATATAAATCTAATAAACCTAAACCTAAAGTTGAAGAAAAGAGAAAAAATTCAACCAGTAGTAAAGTGGAAAGATTTAGTTACAGCAACAATGCTACACTGATAGGAAATTTGAAGGACCAGGTTAGGACAGATGATTATGGAGGAATTCTGTTTATGTGGTCTCTAAAAGTTGCCCATCAATTGAACATCAGTCAGTATGTTAATAAGTACAAGGTTATCACTTGTGGCTACAGTAATAAAATGGTGATTGTGGGTGTCCTAATCATAGATAGAAGGAGTGCGATGCACAAAAGAACTAATCTTGATTTGAAATGCAAGGTTACTCCCCATATTTACACTTTCATATTGGCTCCGAGAGAAAGAAGAAGGGGACTTTGTTGATTCTTTGGTTATATGATCCAGTGGGCAGAAGTACAATTAGTGACATGTCAATTGGGTTTCCTGTGATGTCATCTTCTTCTATATTTATATGGTAGTTGCGTAACCTGGCAGTAGTGATGTAAATAATTAAGAAAACGTTTTAAAAGACTCTCCAGCTTCCAGTGCCAGTGCAATGAAAGCAGTGGATTTTTTTTTTCTAAATTACTCTAACAAGATTTTTCTAGGGTACACTTATCTTTGCAAGACAGGGAAAATATTCAAATTAACCTCAGAGGAACATTAAAAGCTTAACAGGACCTCTGTTGCTTCCAGTGAGATGGGCTTTTTCCTTTTTAAGTAGAGCAAGCATCGTCTTCCCATACATTTTCCCAAGTACTTCATTAAGTTTAAAAATGTTTCATTAAGTTTTATTAAATTCATTAAAGTGAGAGAGTAAGAGGTTCCACTCTGCAGCCAGCAAGAGCCACTTCAATGGAAATGCTTATTGCCTTTGTTAATTCACAGAATGTTGTATGATGCTTTGGGGACAATTGCCTCTCTTTGCTTTGGTTAATACCATCAAAGGAAGAAGAAGGAGATCTCAGAGGGGGGGGGGGAAAACAGCCAGTTTCCCATACTGACCCATAGAAATATAAATGTTAATTGCAGAGATCTAGGAAGTCCTTTGAACCGTAGAAATATTAGAAGAATAAATGTGGAATCTGGTTAATAAACAAAGGCACCAAAAGAACTAAAATATGTTTCCTTTTGCATTGATTATATTCTGCATAGATCACATATTCTGCAACACAAGCTTCACCCAAAATATTCCACTTTCATAACTTCCATAAACTTCCATTGATTTTTTTTTTAGGGTTCAAAAGTTTTATTTCTTTTAAAACAAACATTTCATCATTCCTCAATCAGTAAGACATCGAAGTACAATTTTTTGTATGTCAAAATAGTTCTAGTTTACCACCAAATTCTTGTCTAGCCTAATGTATACCCCTCCCTCCCTCCACCCTCCCCCCCAACCCCCCAACTTCCATTGATCTTATGGAGCAATTGATTGATTATCCAGCATATCTGGAAAAGCACAATTGTCTGTCTGTCTGCCTGCCTTTCTGCCTGCCTGCCTGTCAGACTTACAACTTACCTACTTGGGGTGTATGTTAAAATGAAAAGCCAGATGCAGATCTATCTAATCTAGTAGACAGTAAATACAATATTATTCAGTATTCACCAAGCAATGCTGCATATCTTTACCTACAAGTGAAAATCCAATGACAACATGAAAACATAAACATATCAAATCCATTGGAGATTAAAGAAAGGCTGTGAAAATGATTTCCACTTTAAAATAATAACAGCGGAAATGCCTAGTGATAGCTGTACGTAGAATATTAATGTGTGAGGGTTAAAACTTTCCTGTCTTCTGGGTAACCATTTCCCTATTGGTTTAAAAAGGTATATTCTATTTTGTTGACCCCGATCTTCAAAGCAAAATCATAAACCAGACACCGCCGTACCAATTTATTGAAAACTATTCTAGTATTACACCATCTCTCTTATATCTTATTGATATAACCATTTCTTTTCTGCTGTTATTTCGCTGAATATAGAAAGCACATATGTAAAGTAACCACCTGCATACTGATTTCTCGCAATCTAGGTAAAGAAGCACAGTGAATTTTATCTTAATGTATAAGCAAAAGCCCTTAGTGAAATCTTATTCATTTTTATTTTGTATTCCTTATATTCTGTAAATTAGACAAACAAGATGTATTGATCAGAATGTACACTAACTTGTAAAAAGCAGCTCTTAATCCATCACTAACAGTATCCATAAATGGCATGTTCCAAATTAAACAGTGTTCTTAAATCCCATGTTAAAAGCACCCTTAGGATCATTAGGTGGATGGGCATGACAATGTGATTGGCTTATGGGCTTGTAATTGGATTTTCCAGTTAAATCAGCAATTAAATTGCTAATATGTGGAGTGGGGGGGGGGTAGCCTGAGTGTTCTGTATTGATTTTTCATTCAAGGTGTCATCAATATTTATGATTTATTCCATAAAGTACTGCCAAATATATTGTCCTTTCCCAAATAACATTATATTAGCCGATAAGGGATATAAATCTCATTTTAAAATCCCTGTTCAGAAATGCTTATGAAAGTATTAGTCACACAGATTAACTCAGCCAGCCTTTTGAGTCATCGGCTACTGCCATGTTTATTTATTTATTTTGCGTAGGCCTGTGGCTCCCCACAACTATCTCTAGTGTAATGATATTGTGGAAATGACCTTGGGAAATAGGCAGGAGAACTACAGATTACACAACTTGCTGTAAATGCTCCAACACTGAAAGTTTTTAAGAAGATAATCATTTGTCTGAAGTGGTGTAGGTACCCTGACTAAGCAGGGGGCTGGACTAGAAGACCTCCAAGGTCCCTTCCAACTCTGTTATTCTTTTTTTTTATTTTAAACACATAAACACATCAACAGAAATAGACACATGACTTAAAGCAACATAGGAACAAGAAATTCCATCGTATATCATACAGCAGTTCCGTATCGGTTTCTTTGCAGTTAGTGTTTTCCCTTCTATACATTTCTATCTTGCATTCATGGTCCCCTTATTCATTATCCATTTTTATGTACTATTCTATATTTATTTACACTTAGCTATCTATAACCAAATATTATTTACCTATATTGTGCTTTATATTCTTACTGTCATTTATTCTCTTACATGCAGTTATAGGTATACATTCACATAGTTATTCTTTTTCTTTGCCATTCTTATACTATTGTTA